>NW_025052814.1:0-10837 GCF_019279795.1 Protopterus annectens | reverse complement strand
AAGAGTAAAATCTTTCATGATTGGAAGAACTCCTAGTCAGCCTCAGTGAGCTGAGATCCCTCCGCCAAATCCTCCAAAGCTGATTCTGATAAAATCTTACTGATTCTAAAGAGAACCACAAAGCATTCTACATTTGTCAAGAAACTCAATGGCAACACTCAGGTCTACTCTGAGCTAAGCACAATGGCACTATATATACAGAACCAACTGATATTGCCAACATCCTGGCAGAAATAGCTACAGTGCTAACTTTACCCCCCTCTCACCCTCCCAAAGGGCCCATCTCAAAATACTGGAAGAATGCAAAACCCATAGTAATCAGATGCACCAAGTAAAGACTGCACTCTCCAAAGCCATGAACACCAGCATCCCATGGGGACCAGACAACATACCAGAGCTGCGTGCTGCATAGACTACAGAATAAAGAACTGGCACCCCACCTAAGTATCATGTGTTCAATCATAGCCTCACTTCCATGCTTTCTGCCTGCTGAATAAGCGCACAGTAGCCAGTTATCCCACTCCACAAAGGGGTGCCCACCATATGGACCCTAGGGAACTACCGCCCCATTAGCCTGGCAGACCTGGTCTGCTACCAGGCCATGGAGCACTTGTCCACCTTGGAGCTTTTAAACAAAGGAACACTAGGTAACCTCAAACTCTGGACCCCCACTCAGTTTGGGTTTATGGCGTGAAGCAGTAGATCATGCCTCCTAAGCCTGGCTTCTTTAGGCAGTCACAGAGCCGTGGATGGAGGGTAAGGTGGGTGCACACAGCCTTTTTGCTATCTTGACCTTGGCAAGGCTTTCAACACCATCCTCCCGCTTTCCTGGAATTATAGATAAACTCACTAAACTAGGCATAAATCCCTATGTCACAAGATGGGTGGCCAACTGGCTCACTGTTCAGAACCACAAAAGTGAAATTAGCCAACTCTAAATCCGACTTCAGACCAGTGACAGGAGATGGAGGTACCACAGGGTTCATTCCTGGGTCTTCTCCTGTTTTGCATTTACTTCTCACCAAGTTCAGAGGCTAACACAGAAGGTCTTTGGCTAATGAAGTTCTCAGATAACTGCAAACTTGAAGCCACAATAGAATCGCCTAATGATGTGGACATTCTACAAAGGGGCCTCACTGAGACAGATGCTTGGTGTCAAAGTCATGGCCTCAAGCTCAATGCCAAGAAGTGCACTGTCATTCTCTTTGGAAAAAACTCTGTACAGCACTGAACTACCACACATAGGCAGTAGCACTACTAAACACCAAAAGTTTGATAACAGACCTTGTAGGCCACAGGTGAAGCTAGTTTTCCTCCTTTGATAATCACATCCCCACAGTAGTCAGGAAATCCTTCTACACGGCACACATCACAAAGGGGGTCTCCTCCAGAAAAAAGGAGGTTATTGTTCCTCTCTACTCATCCCTCATCAGACCCATTACAGAGTACAATGTCTTGTTTAGCATGGCACACCTCCTACAAAAGGACATCTAGAACAATTGGAGAATGTTGAGAAATACCTCACTAAGGGGATACCAGCCTCAAACAGATGCCATATGCCAGAACCGTCTCTCAAAAACTCAAGCTCTACTCCATTGCATATCACCTACTCAGAGAGGTGAAGTCTATGCTTAATATGCAAAGCTATGTCCAAACCCAAGGCGTTACACGGACATGCTGCACTTGAAGAAATCCCAAACTCTCTGAGCCCACCGCTCCAGGGGACCTAAACCTTGTCACCACAATAAACAACTTGCTGGAGGATAGATTCCTGTCCCAGAGACTTCGCATACTCTGGAACGAAACTACCATTCATGTAAAACAAAGATCCTCATTTAGCCCTCCAAGAAAATCTTGACGATTGGCTGGAAATAGAAAAATTCACCGGGATCACTTCTGTGGTTTCTGTTAAGCGGGCCGAACAGGGAGAAAGCCAGGTATAATTTTCTTGGGTGGCGAAACCCTCTCAAACTCAGGAACCCCACACAGCCTTCCTGGGGCACTAGAGGTCTCAATGTCTCAAACACCATCATATTGGGGCAACTGACCCGAATATAGACTGGGAACATTATTCAAGCCCCAACTTTCCTGTAGCGGTTCCTAGAGTTCATAAATTCCAATGCCATGGAACAGTAGTCACTGTTCCCACGAGGAGAAAATATACTAGATCTCATTATCACAATCATGGGACAAGCAGATATATCCCTCATTGGTGAGATCTTGATCATAAACTAATCTCACTGGAAATCCACATCCCTACTCCCCACCCCAAACAAAAAGGCCACAGTGAAGAACTTCTCTAAAGCAAACTTCTCACACTACTTAAGAGCTGGTGTGGTATCCTTCAAGGCCCCTGAGTCAGTGGAAACCACAACCCAAGCTTTCAAGTGAAGCCCTTACAAATGCCTTCTATGAACTTTCCTCCAGGACTGCATGGATCAGGCAATCCCAATAAAACCAAGACTCTTTTCCCAAGAAGGGCAGCGTCCAGTCTAGTGGACCCCCAGCCATTAACAAACTTGCCACACAATAAGAGGAGAAAGCTATTACATGATAGAACAAAATCCATAAAAAGGGAAGTCACCCCTGATCATTATTAGTAAAAAAATACGAGCACTCATAAAATCAACTAAGGCCAATTTTGAGAGAAAAATTGCTGTGGATTCAGAAGGACAATCATAAGGCCTTTTTCAGCTATATTACAGGAACCTGGGTGCAGGAAACTCCCAGATATGCTCAGAATTAGTCCAAAATGATACAAAATCACTGAACCCACAGACATTGCCAACATACTGGCAGACGGTGTTCAGGTGCCAAACTTCTTACCCCCTCTCCCCCTAAAGGAGAGAGAACTATTCCAGCCGGAGTGTAGCCTCCCAGACATCTCAAATGCGCAGGTGAAAGCTGCACTCTCTAAGCTAGAAACACATCAATGGGACTGGATGCGTTGTCCCCAGCTGTGCTACGACGAGCTAAATGTAGCCGAGGAATTCAAAACCCGCACATAAGGCAGCTGTTTAATCTCAGCCTTACCACAGGATACATGCCCAAGGAGTGGCGTCACGGCAACTGTGGTCCCACTCCACAAAAGGCGGTGCCTCTACGGACTCCTAGGTAATAATTACCGCTTCCATAAGCCCAACAAGTCTAGTCTCCCAAAAAGCTATGGAAGGATCATAATGGAGCTCATAAACAAAGATATAGGGACTTGCAGACATTGGACCCCCAGTTTGCCCGGTTTTAACCGTCCAAGGCAGATCAGCCTGCCTTTTTGAACTTGGTCGACTTCTTGAAACATGATCACCAAGGCCATTGATGAGGGAAAGGCAGTCCATACAGCCTACCTTGACCTTGCAAGAAGCTTTAGAGCACAATACCCCACTCACTCCAGGTATTGTAGAAAACCCTACCAGCAAATGTAAACCGCATATGTCACAGCAAGATGGGTTTGCAAACTGGTTAAGGACAGAAATCCCACAGGGTTAGAGTTGCTGGTGCTATGTCAGACTCCAAGCCGGTCACAAGTGGTGTCCCACAGAATCTCGAGTCCGCCTTGGCCCCCTATTGTTCGGGCATCTACTTCTCAGGAGTACAGGCCAACATGGGAGGACTTTGGCTGACAAAGTTTGCAGGCGACTGCAAACTGGGCGCCATAGTCAGAAGAAGATGCATCGGACAAAATCCTTCAGAAGGGACTCACGGAAACAGATGGCTGGTGCTTAGAGCCATGGCCTGAAGTTAAGCATAAAAATGAGAATAGTCATACCCTTCGGGAAAAACAAGGTAAACCAACCCCAAGCTACCATATGCTAGGTGGCAATCCACTAAGCACAGAAGAAGGAGTTATCAGGGACCTGGGGATAACTGCCCAGGTTGACAGTGGCCTTTCTTTTTGACACTCACATTGCTAAAGTGGTTAGAAAGACCTTCTACATTGCCCACCTGATCATGAAGGGATTCCATCCAGATCTAGTAGAGGTCATTGTTCCCTCCCTGTACTCTTCACTTATCAGACCAATGATCGAAAGTACAATGCCCCCCCATCTCGGGATGCATCTCACCCGACATCTGCTGCAGGCAATTGGAGAGACCTCAAAGTTCCTACCAAAAGGATAAGGACTCCAAAAATCTGTCATATGCTGCCAGATTGAAGAAACTCCAGCTCTATTCAGTGCATACCATCTGCTCAGAGGTGACATATGTGCCTGACATACAAGGGGCCATGTCCAACCCGGAATTAATGGACATGCTCCACCTCAAAAATCCAAATCCACTAAAACCCACTGGAGCAAGCGACTTAAACCTTAGCACGGATATAAATAGGGCGTGCTGGAGGGATAGATTTATCACTCAGAGACTCCACTATGCTGTGGAATAAAACTCGGTCCATGCAATGAGGCCAGAGAGCACCTCGGCTCAAGCTGCTGTTCAAGAAATCTTGACCTGTGGATGGGAGATCGTGGGGATTTACCGGGAATCATCTCTGTGTCACTGCTGGATAGAGGCACAACAAACTAATGGGCACAGTATTTTTTCATATAAGGGTGGCGTAAGCCTGAAACAAATCCTTTGGGCTAGGCTTATAAATGCCTTAGGGCAGATAGCCTAGTATAAACCTATGAACCTATGAACCTAACAGACAAATCATTATGTCCTATGTGAAAATTTGAGATGGCAGCCATTTGAACTTTTAAATTAGAATAATTGCAAATTCCATGATAAACGTTATGAAAGAAAGAAAATCCAGTATTGCTGGAAGAGGGGCTGAGAATGGGTCCAAGCCCACTCTTCCATTTGAGCTTGCACTGCATCTTTTGGTGGATTCACTTTTCAGAAGAGAAAATTATTATCGACTTACTGGGAAGGAAAGCCTGGCTAATATCTAGCTATCATTAAAGTCAGAAAACAAAACATGCATTTTAGTTTCAGAGACTTAAGGTCCAGTAGCATCCTGGATTGGTGACAGAATAGATCAGAGTGGGATCCAGTACCCATGCTTGGTACAGTAGGGTGAGGCCAAAGAAGGGAACCATACCTATGGGGCCAAAATGATGCACTCAGGATTACTCTGGTTTTTACCCTATTGCTTTCTGAATGAATTTCATGAGAAAGGGGATAGAGCAGAGCATGGGTGTAAAAGGAGATCTTAGAAAGAGCTCAAATGTGGACTACAGGATCTCTCTGTGACTGTGTCCTGAGGAGGGATGAGGGCAAAGTAACTACTGCATTCATTGTTTAGGGAAGAGACAAAGAGGTTGCAGCACATGGTTGGCCCCATAAGTTAAAAGATCTCTTGACACTATCTGTTTGAGGAGACACACTCGTGAGAGGTAATAGGATATTCCTGTTCAACCTGTCCACTATTGCATTTGTTGCCTCAGGAATGTGTGTTGCCACTAAAAGGGGTGTGTGAACATCGCTCACTGCCAGACTTGCATGGTGTCCTGTGCAAGGGGGTATGAATGTGTCTAATTTCCACTTTGTTTGCCGATATACTATACCACTGACATATTGTCTGTGTGAATGGAAATCACACCCTTGAGTAGGAGGTTCTGAAAAGCCTGCAGCGCAAGGAGGACTGCTCTTATCTCCAAGACACTGATGTGAAGTTTAGCCTCACTGATGACTACATCCCATAAACTGTCTTCCCTTAGAAATGCCAGGCCACCACCACACCCTAGAGGCAGGCGTCTGTGGGTGACTGTGGTCCTGGGAGCAGGTGTGCAAAATGACTGCCCTGTACACTGCTATGAAAGATGTAATCCACCAACTTATGTGGTTCCTGCATACATGGGTAAGTCAGATTCTGTTGTGAAGGATCAAATTTTCTGGTAATCATTGTATGGTCAGGTGAGTCCACTGCAGACTTTCATGTGATATCTTTTCTAGCACTGGGACCAATGTAATAGTAGAGGCCATCAGACCTAAAAGATTGAGAATAAGTCTTGCCTGTGGGACACAGATGTTGCATCACTTGAGAAGCTATAGGTTTACTGACTGGATTTTTGCAGCGGTGAGTTTTGTAATTTGTTGGACTCGCGTCTATTTAGCATCCTATAAATTCATATGTTCTACATGGGAGGCAGTTTGCATTTCTTGCAGTTGGGACTGTTATTCCCAACTGATTTGCAAGATTAGAAGGAACATCTGCTGTTGCAATAATAGATGCTTAGGGTAGCAGTTGTAAGCCAGTCGTTTAAATATGGAAGACTTGGATTCTCTGCAGGTAAATGATCAAGCTGCTACCACAGCCATAATCTTGGTGAACACCCGGGCAGCTGTTAAGTGACGGCACCTAAGAGCAGTGCTCTGGAACTGGTAGTGACTGGCTCCCCAGCCGGGCGGAACGATAAAACTGCTGGAGAATTCACCTTTGGATGCTGATGCGGACATGGACATGACGGAGCACATCAAACATCCACAATACTGAGGTAGTATGGACTGTACTGTGACCATCAGAACTTTGCCTGCTTGAGGCATAATACAGTTAGATAGCCAAAGATCCCACATTGATCTGAGGTTCTCTCTCTTTGGAACTAAAAACCGGAAAAAGACTCCCTGATCCTAACTGGTTTGGAGGGACAGTCTGGATGACTCTTTCAATGAGCAAGGGAGCAGCTTTATCACTTCTGGTTAAGCTGCAGATTTCAACTGATACTGTGGTGTATTTGGAATCTTTGATCTTTACTTTGGTGTAGACAAAGATTATACCGTGATATAACCTCTGGTGATTATCCTCCCGCAATCATAAGCGGAATGTTGCATGGATTTCCAGGCTAAAGGGTATAAGGTTATATTTCCCACAACTGCCGCCATTCAGGACACTGGTTGTTGGTTTCTCAGCCAGAGACGCATATGGAAATAGTACAGTTTCTTGTACCTACCATAAAATGTAGATGTCCGATAGGGCATGCATCTGCAGTCCTTACAAATGGAGTTGTCCTGTCGTCAGGCAGCCCTTGATCGGGTCGGGCCGGATTCCAAAGTCTGGGTCTGGCCTCGCCAGGTTAGTCGTCGCACTTCACCCCATCGTCCATAGCTGCAGTTCTTCGGGTATAAGGCATCAAGCCAACGCCATTTTCCTCAGTGTTTCTTGCCCCAGATGCCAGGTGCCCTCTAGGAAGGCTAAATTTGGATAAAATTGCAAATGGTTCCAAATAGTAGAGAGCAAACAAAAAATAAGCATGTATGTACATATATACAAACAAATACTACCATTAATAGATTCCCCAGCTAGCTGCTACAAGATGGGGCAAATACCCTAGGAGTACCACAGGGGGGAAGGAGGTGGGTAATCCTGACTGCAGATGCATGCCTACTCGGACATCTACATTTATGGTGAATACAAAACTGCTACTATGTCCTTCAAGGATGCATCTGCAGTCACTACAAATGGGTAGAATACCATAGCCAAAAACTGGGGAGGAGGAGAAATAAGATTGTGGTGTAGTTAAGATCCCCTTACAAAACAGCAGTGGCAAAACCTGCTCGGATCTCTTGGAGTATCAAAGATAAATTATAATGCTTGGCAAATGTATGCATGGAGCTCAAGTAGTAGCCTCCTAAAATGTCTTTTGGCAGCCACTCCTCGTCAGAAAAGCTGTGGTAGTGGCTGTAGCCCTTGTAGAGTGAGGCCTGATGTTTTCTGGAGTTTTCTTCCCATGGTAGGAGTAAACAAAATCTAATGCAAATTCCTATCCACTTAGAGATTGGTCTGTTTTGAGAATCTTTTCCTTCCATTCCTGTTGCATATACTACAGTAGCTGGTCAGTTTTTCTACCGCCCTTGGTCCTGTCCAGGTAGTAGCGTGAATTGTCTATGTACATCAAGGTATGCAACAGTCTTTCTCCCTGTTCTGTGGGTTGGGGAAGAATGCTTAGGTAGGGTGGATAGCCTGATTTAAAGATACTCTGGAGACCACCTTTGGCATAAAAGAAAGTAGGATTTGGTTCTCATGGACACTCTATCTTGATGGAAGATCAGGAAGGGCTGTACTGCCATTGTGCCTGCTGGAAGCTCAGATACAATTCCCTTCTTGCTGAAGTGATTGCAGAAGCAGGAAAGCAGTTTTCCATGATAGAAGTATTGTAATTCTGCTGTTGCTGCTGGTTCGAAAGGAGGAGTGTCAACTTTTCTAGCACAAAGTTCAAGTCCCATGCTGGGTAACGTAGGTGGCTTCCTAGGTGGTTTTACATTTTTAATTCCTCTCAGGAACTGCCTGAGCAGAGGATGTGAGAAGACTGGAGGATCCAAAGTCGTATTCTGCTGAAACTAGCTGATGCATGAATCTTAATTGGAAGAATAGGACAGGCCGTTGCCAGGAAGGAGCCCCTGCCAAGTATTCCAGGATGTTGGCTACTGCGTTTACCAGTGACACATTTTCTCCTTTTGCAGTACTCCAAATGTGATATCTTTTCCATTTTGCTGAATAATTTTTTACCTTGTTGAGGGTCTCGCGAGCCTCCAAGATAATCATCGCTAACCCTTTGGGATAAATTTGCGGGTTATTTGGTCTTATGCAATGTTCCGGGCAGTCAGCTGCAGTGTTTTTCAGGTTTGGATGCAGGGTGTTGTAGTTGTTCTGTGTGGTAACAGTAAGGGAACTAGGGGTAGAGGCCATATTTGTTCCGGACATGCTCCTCAGTAATGGGTACCAATGTTGCTCCTTCATTGAGTTTGGAGCTATCAGGATGATCCTTGGGCCGGTCCTCTTTGATCTTCAATAGCACCTTGTGCATCAAAGGAAGTGGTGGGAATGCGCCTGCTGTCAGGTTTTTCAACTGAAGATAGGAGTCCACTTTTTTAAGCCAAGTGGGTTAGTACGTCCTTGTGTGCAAGAATTTCTTCAGATTGTGGTGATTGCGTAGGGGATGCAAATAAGTCTATTTCTGGCAGTCCCATTTTCTTGTAATGGTTTTGAAGAGATGTCCGGATGCAGCATCCATTAAGTACGGGCATCCGTGGTAGTTCTTTCTTAGGATGTCTGCTAGAGATGTTTTCTTTTCCTGGTACAAAAATTGCTTGTAACTGATATCTGTTGAGCTCAGGGCCACATTCCAGAGGTTCCATTGCCATCCGGCATAGAGGGTGCGAATGTGTGCCTCCTGTTTGTTGATGCTACCACATAACTGTGGGCGTTGTCTGTCCTTATCAACAGTTGACGCTTGTCGAAGAAATGGTCTGAATGTCTGAATTGCCAGTTTTACTGCCAGCATTTTCCCTTTTGAGGTTATGTGTGTGGGTGCAGCTGGTCTTGAGTCCATAAGCCTTGTATGCACTTGTCCAGCATGTCTTAGGCCCCAACCCGAGGTCCAGGCGTCCAGCATTGTGATGGTCACAAGCTTGGTTAGGTGCTGTGGAAGAGGAACCCAGTCCTTTGTTTGATTGAACAGGCCTGAGGCCCCACCATTTGGAATTCTTGCTTCAGGCATGAGGATTACTGGAATTTGGGTTTCTAGGCTGTGCTTGTGCTGAGACCATAAATTCCTTAGGTACCACTGTAACTTTCTCATATGCAGTCTGGCATGTGGAACCAATATTATACAGGATGCCATAGAGCCAAGACACTTGAGGACTTTTCTTTGCTGTTAACGGGTCTGCTTCTGTTAATGCCAAGAAGTAGAGAGGGAGTTGCTCCTGTTTTCTACTGTTAGGAATGCCATTTGTTTTGATGTGTCCAGTTCTGCCCCCCAAAAGGGTTATCCTTTGAGGAATGGTATCAGCCTTGACTCTTTTGTAGTGACTGCTTGTATCCCAGAGCTTGCAGTAGATAAATGACCCTTTTCAAGTCTTCTGCTAGCTTGTTTTGTTTAATCCGCTTGTAACAGGCGAGTCGTCCAGGTAAGGGTAAGGTTAGTTTCCCAGGATTCCTAGAGCCTGCAATGAGCAATTACTGATACCAGGCATTTAGGTAGCGAACGATCTGGGCGCAGTGATAAGCCAAAGGGCAATGCTGAGAATTGATAATATGCTCTGATCCTGCAAGAAATCGTTATCTTCTACCAATTTCCATCATATCGGGGACGTGCAGGGTATGCCTCCTTGAGATCCTAAGGAGTTAGCCAGCAAGACTGCCCACTTGCCCAGCATGGGGAAGAAGCTGCTGTAGGGTCCAGCATTTTTTGAATTTTGGGACAATGAGGTATGTGTTTAAAGCGAGACAGAGTCGAAGAATAGGTCTCCATTGTTTTTCCTTTCTTGAGTACCCAGGAAGGAGCCTGGGTAATCATGGCCTTGGCCTTGCTTTCGATAGATGGGCGCTTTTTCTACAGCTCATCCTTAGTGAGTTATTTTAGAGCTTCTGCCTTTTGATTTGGAGGTAGGTTTGGCATTCCTCTCTTCCTTGGTAGAGTATGGATGTGAAACCTGTAACTTAATAGTCTATTGTCTTAAAAATCCACTTGTCTCCTGTGATGTAATGCCAATTTACTGAGAAATAAAAGGCCCAACTTCCGCCTAAAGGGTGCTTTCTAAATTCCCATTCCCTGGTAAGCGGTGCCAGAGCCTGAAGTCACTGTGATTGTCCTGTAGTAGTGCATTGGTGGCTGTATCTGTGGCTGTACCTCGGCTGGTTGTTAGCCTGCCACTAAGCGTCCCCCTGTAGGCACCTCTGGATTGACCTCTCTGCCTCTTGGCGCCTATTCCTGCCTCTCTGAGGCTCTGGGGTGTCTGGAAAGGACTAATTCTTGGGAGGGCCAATTCCTGCTAAACCTTGGAGGGGTTTTTTTTTTTGGACCTGTAAAAAAAGAAATTCTTTTTTACTGGGCTTGGGAACCCGATTTTTTGGCCTTCTCCCCCTTCCATCTTTTTTTTCAAAAACCCCCTCGTTTTGCTATGG
>NW_025052813.1:0-14657 GCF_019279795.1 Protopterus annectens | reverse complement strand
AATATGTACGCATACAATCAAAGATGGAATAGCACTCAGAAACACATGTTTAAAGGACAGGAGAGACAAAATGGATGGAAATATGTACATATAATAAAAGATGGAATAGCACTCAGAAACACATGTTTAAAGGACAGGGAGAGACAAAATGGATGGAAATATGTACGCATATAATCAAAGATGGAATAGCACTCAGAAACACATGTTTAAAGGACAGGGAGAGACAAAATGGATGGAAATATGTACGCATATAATCAAAGATGGAATAGCACTCAGAAACACATGTTTAAAGGACAGGGAGAGACAAAATGGATGGAAATATGTACGCATATAATCAAAGATGGAATAGCACTCAGAAACACATGTTTAAAGGACAGAGAGAGACAAAGTGGCAGGAAATATGTACGCATATAATCAAAAATGGAATAGCGCTCAGAAACACATGTTTAAAGGACAGAGAGAGACAAAATGGATGGAAATATGTATGCATATAATCAAAGATGGAATAGCGCTCAGAAACACATGTTTAAAGGACAGAGAGAGACAAAATGGACGGAAATATGTACGCATATAATCAGAGATGGAAAAGCACTCATAAAAACCTTTTAAAATGACGGGGAAACAAAATGGATGGAAATATGTACGCATATAATCAAAGATGGAATAGCACTCAGAAACACATGTTTAAAGGACAGGGAGAGACAAACTGGATGGAAAAATGTACGCATATAATCAAAGTTGGAACAGCACTCAGAGACACGTGTTTAAAGGACAGGGAGAGACAAAATGGATGGAAATATGTACGCATATAATCAAAGATGGAATAGCACTCAGAAACACATGTTTAAAGGACAGGGAGAGACAAAATGGATGGAAATATGTACGCATATAATCAAAGATGGTATAGCACTCAGAAACACATGTTTAAAGGACAGGGAGAGACAAAATGGATGGAAATATGTATGCATATAATCAAAGATGGAATATCACTTAGAAACACATGTTTAAAGGACAGGGAGAGACAAAATGGATGGAAATATGTACGCATATAATCAAAGATGGAATAGCACTCAGAAACACATGTTTAAAGGACAGGGAGAGACAAAATGGATGGAAATATGTATGCATATAATCAAAGATGGAATAGCACTCAGAAACACATGTTTAAAGGACAGGGAGAGACAAAATGGATGGAAATATGTACGCATATAATCAAAGATGGAATAGCACTCAGAAACACATGTTTAAAGGACAGGGAGAGACAAAATGGATGGAAATATGTATGCATATAATCAAAGATGGAATAGCACTCAGAAACACATGTTTAATGGACAGGGAGAGACAAAATGGATGGAAATATGTACGCATATAATCAAAGATGGAATAGCACTCAGAAACACATGTTTAAAGGACAGGGAGAGACAAAATGGATGGAAATATGTACGCATATAATCAAAGATGGAATAGCACTCAGAAACACATGTTTAATGGACAGGGATTAACAAAATGGAAGGAGATATGTACGCATATAATCAAAGATGGAATAGCACTCAGAAACACATGTTTAAAGGACAGGGAGAGACAAAATGGATGGAAATATGTACGCATATAATCAAAGATGGAATAGCACTCAGAAACACATGTTTAAAGGACAGGGAGAGACAAAATGGATGGAAATATGTACGCATATAATCAAAGATGGAATAGCACTCAGAAACACATGTTTAAAGGACAGGGAGTGACAAAATGGATGGAAATACGCATATAATCAAAGATGGAATAGCACTCAGAAACACATGTTTAAAGGACAGGAGAGACAAAATGGATGGAAATATGTAGAAATATAATAAAAAATGGAATAGCACTCAGAAACACATGTTTAAAGGACAGGGAGAGACAAAATGGATGGAAATATGTACGCATATAATCAAAGATGGAATAGCACTCAGAAACACATGTTTAAAGGACAGGGAGAGACAAAATGGATGGAAATATGTATGCATATAATCAAAGATGGAATAGCACTCAGAAACACATGTTTAAAGGACAGGGAGAGACAAAATGGATGGAAATATGTACGCATATAATCAAAGATGGAATAGCACTCAGAAACACATGTTTAAAGGACAGGGAGAGACAAAATGGATGGAAATATGTACGCATATAATCAAAGATGGAATAGCACTCAGAAACACATGTTTAAAGGACAGGGAGAGACAAAATGGATGGAAATATGTACGCATATAATCAAAGATGGAATAGCACTCAGAAACACATGTTTAAAGGACAGGAGAGACAAAATGGATGGAAATATGTATGCATATAATCAAAGATGGAATAGCACTCAGAAACACATGTTTAAAGGACAGGGAGAGACAAAATGGATGGAAATATGTACGCATATAATCAAAGATGGAATAGCACTCAGAAACACATGTTTAAAGGACAGGGAGAGACAAAATGGATGGAAATATGTACGCATATAATCAAAGATGGAATAGCACTCAGAAACACATGTTTAAAGGACAGGGAGAGACAAAATGGATGGAAATATGTACGCATATAATCAAAGATGGAATAGCACTCAGAAACACATGTTTAAAGGACAGGGAGAGACAAAATGGATGGAAATATGTACGCATATAATCAAAGATGGAATAGCACTCAGAAACACATGTTTAAAGGACAGGGAGAGACAAAATGGATGGAAATATGTACGCATATAATCAAAGATGGAATAGCACTCAGAAACACATGTTTAAAGGACAGGGAGAGACAAAATGGATGGAAATATGTACGCATATAATCAAAGATGGAATAGCACTCAGAAACACTGTTTAAAGGACAGGGAGAGACAAAATGGATGGAAATATGTACGCATATAATCAAAGGTGGAATAGCACTCAAAAACACATGTTTATCAAACAGGGAGAGACAAAATGGATGGAAATATGTACCCATATAGTCAAAGTTGGAATAGCACTCAGAAACACATGTTTAAAGGACAGGGAGAGACAAAATGGATGGAAATATGTACGCATATAATAAAATATGGAATAGCACTCAGAAACACATGTTTAAAGGACAGGAAGCGACAAAATGGATGGAAATATGTACGCATATAATCAAAGATGGAATAGCACTCAGAAACACATGTTTAAAGGACAGGAAGCGACAAAATGGATGGAAATATGTACGCATATAATAAAAGATGGAATAGCACTCAGAAACACATGTTTAAAGGACAGGGAGAGACAAAATGGATGGAAATATGTACGCATATAATCAAAGATGGAATAGCACTCAGAAACACATGTTTATAGGACAGGAGAGACAAACTGGATGGAAAAATGTACGCATATAATCAAAGTTGGAACAGCACTCAGAGACACGTGTTTAAAGGACAGGGAGAGACAAAATGGATGGAAATATGTACGCATATAATCAAAGATGGAATAGCACTCAGAAACACATGTTTAAAGGACAGGGAGAGACAAAATGGATGGAAATATGTACGCATATAATCAAAGATGGAATAGCACTCAGAAACACATGTTTAAAGGACAGGGAGAGACAAAATGGATGGAAATATGTATGCATATAATCAAAGATGGAATAGCACTCAGAAACACATGTTTAAAGGACAGGGAGAGACAAAATGGATGGAAATATGTACGCATATAATCAAAGATGGAATAGCACTCAGAAACACATGTTTAAAGGACAGGGAGAGACAAAATGGATGGAAATATGTACGCATATAATCAAAGATGGAATAGCACTCAGAAACACATGTTTAAAGGACAGGAAGAGACAAAATGGACGGAAATATGTAAGCATATAATCAAAGATGGAATAGCACTCAGAAACACATGTTTAAAGGACAAGGAGAGACAAAATGGATGGAAAAATGTACGCATATAATCAAAGATGGAATAGCACTCAGAAACAGATGTTTAAAGGACAGGGAGAGACAAAATGGATGGAAATATGTACGCATATAATCAAATATGGAATAGCACTCAGAAACAGATGTTTAAAGGACAGGGAGAGACAAAATGGATGGAAATATGTACGCATATAATCAAAGATGGAACAGCACTCAGAAACACATGTTTAAAGGACAAGGAGAGACAAATTGGATGGAAAAATGTACGCATATAATCAACAATGGAATAGCACTCAGAAACACATGTTTAAAGGATAAGGAGTGACAAAATGGATGGAAATATGCATTTAAACAAAGATAGAATAGCACTCAGAAACACATGTTTAAAGGACAGAGAGAGACAAAATGGCAGGAAATATGTACGCATATAATCAAAGATGGAATAGCACTCAGAAACACATGTTTAAAGGACAGAGAGAGACAAAATGGATGGAAATATGTATGCATATAATCAAAGATGGAATAGCACTCAGAAACGCATGTTTAAAGGACAGAGAGAGACAAAATGGATGGAAATATGTACGCATATAATCAAAGATGGAATAGCACTCAGAAACACATGTTTAAAGGACAGTAGAGACAAACTGGATGGAAATATGTACGCATATAATCAAAGATGGAATAGCACTCAGAAACACATGTTTAAAGGACAGGGAGAGACAAAATGGATGGAAATATGTACGCATATAATCAAAGATGGAATAGCACTCAGAAACACATGTTTAAAGGACAGGGAGAGACAAAATGGATGGAAATATGTACGCATATAATCAAAGATGGAATAGCACTCAGAAACACATGTTTAAAGGACAGGGAGAGACAAAATGGATGGAAATATGTACGCATATAATCAAAGATGGAATAGCACTCAGAAACACATGTTTAAAGGACAGGGAGAGACAAAATGGATGGAAATATGTACGCATATAATCAAAGATGGAATAGCACTCAGAAACACATGTTTAAAGGACAGGGAGAGACAAAATGGATGGAAATATGTACGCATATAATAAAAGATGGAATAGCACTCAGAAACACATGTTTAAAGGACAGGAGAGACAAATTGGATGGAAATATGTACGCATATAATCAAAGATGGAATAGCACTCAGAAACACATGTTTAAAGGACAGGGAGAGACAAAATGGATGGAAATATGTACGCATATAATCAAAGATGGAATAGCACTCAGAAACACATGTTTAAAGGACAGGAGAGACAAAATGGATGGAAATATGTACGCATATAATCAAAGATGGAATAGCACTCAGAAACACATGTTTAAAGGACAGGGAGAGACAAAATGGATGGAAATATGTACGCATATAATCAAAGATGGAATAGCACTCAGAAACACATGTTTAAAGGACAGGGAGAGACAAAATGGATGGAAATATGTACGCATATAATCAAAGATGGAATAGCACTCAGAAACACATGTTTAAAGGACAGGGAGAGACAAAATGGATGGAAATATGTATGCATATAATCAAAGATGGAATAGCACTCAGAAACACATGTTTAAAGGACAGGAGAGACAAAATGGATGCAAATATGTACGCATATAATCAAAGATGGAATAGCACTCAGAAACACATGTTTAAAGGACAGGGAGAGACAAAATGGATGGAAATATGTACGCATATAATCAAAGATGGAATAGCACTCAGAAACACATGTTTAAAGGACAGGAGAGACAAAATGGATGGAAATATGTACGCATATAATCAAAGATGGAATAGCACTCAGAAACACATGTTTAAAGGACAGGGAGAGACAAAATGGATGTAAATATGTACGCATATAATCAAAGATGGAATAGCACTCAGAAACACATGTTTAAAGGACAGGGAGAGACAAAATGGATGGAAATATGTACGCATATAATCAAAGATGGAATAGCACTCAGAAACACATGTTTAAAGGACAGAGAGAGACAAAATGGCAGGAAATATGTACGCATATAATCAAAGATGGAATAGCACTCAGAAACACATGTTTAAAGGACAGGAGAGACAAAATGGATGGAAATATGTACGCATATAATCAAAGATGGAATAGCACTCAGAAACACATGTTTAAAGGACAGGGAGAGACAAAATGGATGGAAATATGTATGCATATAATCAAAGATGGAATAGCACTCAGAAACACATGTTTAAAGGACAGGGAGAGACAAAATGGATGGAAATATGTATGCATATAATCAAAGATGGAATAGCACTCAGAAACACATGTTTAAAGGACAGGGAGAGACAAAATGGATGGAAATATGTACGCATATAATCAAAGATGGAATAGCACTCAGAAACACATGTTTAAAGGACAGGGAGAGACAAAATGGATGGAAATATGTATGCATATAATCAAAGATGGAATAGCACTCAGAAACACATGTTTAAAGGACAGGGAGAGACAAAATGGATGGAAATATGTACGCATATAATCAAAGATGGAATAGCACTCAGAAACACATGTTTAAAGGACAGGGAGAGACAAAATGGATGGAAATATGTACGCATATAATCAAAGATGGAATAGCACTCAGAAACACATGTTTAAAGGACAGGGAGAGACAAAATGGATGGAAATATGTACGCATATAATCAAAGATGGAATAGCACTCAGAAACACATGTTTAAAGGACAGGGAGAGACAAAATGGCAGGAAATATGTACGCATATAATCAAAGATGGAATAGCACTCAGAAACACATGTTTAAAGGACAGGAGAGGCAAAATGGATGGAAATATGTACGCATATAATCAAAGATGGAATAGCACTCAGAAACACATGTTTAAAGGACAGGGAGAGACAAAATGGATGGAAATATGTATGCATATAATCAAAGATGGAATAGCACTCAGAAACACATGTTTAAAGGACAGGGAGAGACAAAATGGATGGAAATATGTACGCATATAATAAAATATGGAATAGCACTCAGAAACACGTTTAAAGGACAGGGAGAGACAAAATGGATGGAAATATGTACGCATATAATCAAAGATGGAATAGCACTCAGAAACACATGTTTAAAGGACAGGGAGAGACAAAATGGATGGAAATATGTACGCATATAATTAAAGATGGAAGAGCACTCAGAAAAACCTTTTAAAATGACAGGGGGAAACAAAATGGATGGAAATATGTACGCATATAATCAAAGATGGAATAGCACTCAGAAACACATGTTTAAAGGACAGGGAGAGACAAAATGGATGGAAATATGTACGCATATAATCAAAGATGGAATAGCACTCAGAAACACATGTTTAAAGGACAGGGAGAGACAAAATGGATGGAAATATGTACGCATATAATCAAAGATGGAATAGCACTCAGAAACACATGTTTAAAGGACAGGGAGAGACAAAATGGATGGAAATATGTATGCATATAATCAAAGATGGAATAGCACTCAGAAACACATGTTTAAAGGACAGGGAGAGACAAAATGGATGGAAATATGTACGCATATAATCAAAGATGGAATAGCACTCAGAAACACATGTTTAAAGGACAAGGAGAGACAAAATGGATGGAAATCTGTACGCATATAATAAAAGATGGAATAGCGCTCAGAAACACATGTTTAAAGGACAGGGAGAGACAAAATGGATGGAAATATGTACGCATATAATCAAAGATGGAATAGCACTCAGAAACACATGTTTAAAGGACAGGGAGAGACAAAATGGATGGAAATATGTACGCATATAATCAAAGATGGAATAGCACTCAGAAACACATGTTTAAAGGACAGGGAGAGACAAAATGGATGGAAATATGTATGCATATAATCAAAGATGGAATAGCACTCAGAAACAGATGTTTAAAGGACAGGGAGAGACAAAATGGATGGAAATATGTACGCATATAATCAAAGATGGAATAGCACTCAGAAACACATGTTTAAAGGACAGGGAGAGACAAAATGGATGGAAATATGTACGCATATAATCAAAGATGGAATAGCACTCAGAAACACATGTTTAAAGGACAGGGAGAGACAAAATGGATGGAAATATGTACGCATATAATCAAAGATGGAATAGCACTCAGAAACACATGTTTAAAGGACAGGGAGAGACAAAATGGATGGAAATATGTACGCATATAATCAAAGATGGAATAGCACTCAGAAACACATGTTTAAAGGACAGGGAGAGACAAAATGGATGGAAATATGTACGCATATAATCAAAGATGGAATAGCACTCAGAAACACATGTTTAAAGGACAGGGAGAGACAAAATGGATGGAAATATGTACGCATATAATCAAAGATGGAATAGCACTCAGAAACACATGTTTAAAGGACAGGGAGAGACAAAATGGATGGAAATATGTACGCATATAATCAAAGATGGAATAGCACTCAGAAACACATGTTTAAAGGACAGGGAGAGACAAAATGGATGGAAATATGTACGCATATAATCAAAGATGGAATAGCACTCAGAAACACATGTTTAAAGGACAGGGAGAGACAAAATGGATGGAAATATGTACGCATATAATCAAAGATGGAATAGCACTCAGAAACACATGTTTAAAGGACAGGAGAGACAAAATGGATGGATATATGTACGCATATAATCAAAGATGGAATAGCTCTCAGAAACACATGTTTAAAGGACAAGGAGAGACAAATTGGATGGAAATATGTACACATATAATCAAAGATGGAATAGCACTCAGAAACACATGTTTAAAGGACGGAGAGACAAAATGGATGGAAATATGTACGCATATAATCAAAGATGGAATAGCACTCAGAAACACATGTTTATAGGACAGGAGAGACAAAATGGATGGAAATATGTACGCATATAATCAAAGATGGAATAGCACTCAGAAACACATGTTTAAAGGACAGGGAGAGACAAAATGGATGGAAATATGTACGCATATAATCAAAGATGGAATAGCACTCAGAAACACATGTTTAAAGGACAGGGAGAGACAAAATGGATGGAAATATGTACGCATATAATCAAAGATGGAATAGCACTCAGAAACACATGTTTAAAGGACAGGGAGAGACAAAATGGATGGAAATATGTATGCATATAATCAAAGATGGAATAGCACTCAGAAACATGTTTAAAGGACAGCGAGAGACAAAATGTATTGAAATATGTACGCATATAATCAAGGAGGGAATAGCAGTCAGAATCACATGTTTAAAGGACAGGGAGAGACAAAATGGATGGAAACTGCATTTAATCAAAGATGGAATAGCACTCAGAAACACATGTTTAAAGGACAGGGAGAGACAAAAATGGATGGAAGTATGTGCGCATATAATCAAAGATGGAATAGCACTCAGAAACACATGTTTAAAGGACAGGGAGAGACAAAATGGATGGAAATATGTACGCATATAATCAAAGATGGAATAGCACTCAGAAACACATGTTTAAAGGACAGGGAGAGACAAAATGGATGGAAATATGTACGCATATAATCAAAGATGGAATAGCACTCAGAAACACATGTTTAAAGGACAGGGAGAGACAAAATGGATGGAAATATGTACGCATATAATCAAAGATGGAATAGCACTCAGAAACACATGTTTAAAGGACAGGGAGAGACAAAATGGATGGAAATATGTATGCATATAATCAAAGATGGAATAGCACTCAGAAACACATGTTTAAAGGACAGGGAGAGACAAAATGGATGGAAATATGTACGCATATAATCAAAGATGGAATAGCACTCAGAAACACATGTTTAAAGGACAGGGAGAGACAAAATGGATGGAAATATGTACGCATATAATCAAAGATGGAATAGCACTCAGAAACACATGTTTAAAGGACAGGGAGAGACAAAATGGATGGAAATATGTACGCATATAATCAAAGATGGAATAGCACTCAGAAACACATGTTTAAAGGACAGGGAGAGACAAAATGGATGGAAATATGTACGCATATAATCAAAGATGGAATAGCACTCAGAAACACATGTTTAAAGGACAGGGAGAGACAAAATGGATGGAAATATGTACGCATATAATCAAAGATGGAATAGCACTCAGAAACACATGTTTAAAGGACAGGGAGAGACAAAATGGATGGAAATATGTACGCATATAATCAAAGATGGAATAGCACTCAGAAACACATGTTTAAAGGACAGGGAGAGACAAAATGGATGGAAATATGTACGCATATAATCAAAGATGG
Organism: Protopterus annectens; assembly: GCF_019279795.1. Classification (NCBI taxonomy): domain Eukaryota; kingdom Metazoa; phylum Chordata; order Ceratodontiformes; family Protopteridae; genus Protopterus; species Protopterus annectens. The sequence goes on along the minus strand of NW_025052813.1, from coordinate 4,506 downwards.
AATAGCACTCAGAAACACATGTTTAAAGGACAGGGAGAGACAAAATGGATGGAAATACGTACGCATATAATCAAAGATGGAATAGCACTCAGAAACACATGTTTAAAGGACAGAAAGAGACAAAATGGATGGAAATATGTACGCATATAATCAAAGATGGAATAGCACTCAGAAACACATGTTTAAAGGACAGGGAGAGACAAAATGGATGGAAATATGTATGCATATAATCAAAGATGGAATAGCACTCAGAAACACATGTTTAAAGGACAGGGAGAGACAAAATGGATGGAAATATGTACGCATATAATCAAAGATGGAATAGCACTCAGAAACACATGTTTAAAGGACAGGGAGAGACAAAATGGATGGAAATATGTATGCATATAATCAAAGATGGAATAGCACTCAGAAACACATGTTTAAAGGACAGGGAGAGACAAAATGGATGGAAATATGTACGCATATAATCAAAGATGGAATAGCACTTAGAAACACATTTTTAAAGGACAGGGAGTGACAAAATGGATGCAAATATGTACACGTACAATCAAAGATGGAATAGCACTCAGAATCACTTGTTTAAAGGACTGGGAGAGACAAACTGGATGGAAATATGTACGCATATAATCAAAGATGGAATAGCACTCAGAAACACATGTTTAAAGGACAGGGAGAGACAAAATGGATGGAAATATGTACGCATATAATCAAAGATGGAATAGCACTCAGAAACACATGTTTAAAGGACAGATAGACACAAAATGGGAGGAAATATGTACGCATATAATCAAAGATGGAATAGCACTCAGAAACACATGTTTAAAGGACAGGGAGAGACAAAATGGATGGAAATATGTACGCATATAATCAAAGATGGAATAGCACTCAGAAACACATGTTTAAAGGACAGGAAGCGACAAACAGGATGGAAATATGTACGCATATAATCAAAGATGGAATAGCACTCAGAAACACATGTTTAAAGGACAGGGAGAGACAAAATGGATGGAAATATGTATGCATATAATCAAAGATGGAATAGCACTCAGAAACACATGTTTAAAGGACAGGGAGAGACAAAATGGATGGAAATATGTATGCATATAATCAAAGATGGAATAGCACTCAGAAACACATGTTTAAAGGACAGGGAGAGACAAAATGGATGGAAATATGTACGCATATAATCAAAGATGGAATAGCACTCAGAAACACATGTTTAAAGGACAGGGAGAGACAAAATGGATGGAAATATGTATGCATATAATCAAAGATGGAATAGCACTCAGAAACACATGTTTAAAGGACAGGGAGAGACAAAATGGATGGAAATATGTACGCATATAATCAAAGATGGAATAGCACTCAGAAACACATGTTTAAAGGACAGGGAGAGACAAAATGGATGGAAATATGTACGCATATAATCAAAGATGGAATAGCACTCAGAAACACATGTTTAAAGGACAGTAGAAACAAAATGGATGGAAATATGTACGCATATAATCAAAGATGGAATAGCACTCAGAAACACATGTTTAAAGGACAGGGAGAGACAAAATGGATGGAAATATGTACGCATATAATCAAAGATGGAATAGCACTCAGAAACACATGTTTAAAGGACAGGGAGAGACAAAATGGATGGAAATATGTATGCATATAATCAAAGATGGAATAGCACTCAGAAACACATGTTTAAAGGACAGGGAGAGACAAAATGGATGGAAATATGTACGCATATAATCAAAGATGGAATAGCACTCAGAAACACATGTTTAAAGGACAGGGAGAGACAAAATGGATGGAAATATGTATGCATATAATCAAAGATGGAATATCACTTAGAAACACATGTTTGAAGGACAAGGAGAGACAAAGTGGATGGAAAAATGTACATATAATCAAAGTTGGAACAGCACTCAGAGACACGTGTTTAAAGGACAGGGAGAGACAAAATGGATGGAAATATGTACGCATATAATCAAAGATGGAATAGCACTCAGAAACACATGTTTGAAGGACAGGGAGAGACAAAATGGATGGAAATATGTATGCATATAATCAAAGACGGAATAGCACTTAGAAACATGTTTAAAGGACAGTGAGAGTCAAAATGGATGGAAATATGTACGGATATTGTCAAAGATGGAATAACACTCAGAAATACATGATTAAAAGACAGGGAGAGACAAAATGGATGGAAATATGTACGCATATAATCAAAGATGGAGTAGCACTCAGAAACACGTTTAAAGGACAGGGAGAGACAAAATGGATGGAAATATGTACGCATATAATCAAAGAAGGAATAGCACTCAGAAACATAGGTTTAAAGGACAGGGAGAGACAAAATGGATGGAAATATGTCGCATATAAACAAAGATGAAATAGCACTCAGAAACACATGTTTAAAGGACAGGAGAGGCAAAATGGATGGAAATATGTACGCATATAATCAAAGATGGAATAGCACTTAGAAACACATTTTTAAAGGACAGGGAGTGACAAAATGGATGCAAATATGTACACGTACAATCAAAGATGGAATAGCACTCAGAATCACTTGTTTAAAGGACTGGGAGAGACAAACTGGATGGAAATATGTATGCATATAATCAAAGATGGAATAGCACTCAGAAACACATGTTTAAAGGACAGGGAGCGACAAAATGGATGGAAATATGTATGCATATAATCAAAGATGGAATAGCACTCAGAAACACATGTTTAAAGGACAGGGAGAGACAAAATGGATGGAAATATGTACGCATATAATCAAAGATGGAATAGCACTCAGAAACACATGTTTAAAGGACAGGGAGAGACAAAATGGATGGAAATATGTACGCATATAATCAAAGATGGAATAGCACTCAGAAACACGTTTAAAGGACAAGGAGAGACAAAGTGGATGGAAATATGTACGCATATAATCAAAGGTGGAATAGCACTCAGAAACACATGTTTAAAGGACAGGGAGAGACAAAATGGATGGAAATATGTATGCATATTACCAAAGATGGAATAGCACTCAGAAACACATGTTTAAAGGACAGGGAGAGACAAAATGGATGGAAATATGTACGCATATAATCAAAGATGGAATAGCACTCAGAAACACATGTTTAAAGGACAGGAAGATATAAAATGGACGGAAATATGTACGCATATAATCAAAGATGGAATAGCACTCAGAAACACATGTTTAAAGGACAGGGAGAGACAAAATGGATGGAAATATGTACGCATATAATCAAAGATGGAATAGCACTCAGAAACACATGTTTAAAGGACAGGAGAGACAAAATGGATGCAAATATGTACGCATATAATCAAAGATGGAATAGCACTCAGAAACACATGTTTAAAGGACAGGGAGAGACAAAATGGATGGAAATATGTACGCATATATTCAAAGGTGGAATAGCACTCAGAAACACATGTTTAAAGGACAGGGAGAGACAAAATGGATGGAAATATGTACGCATATAATCAAAGATGGAATAGCACTCAGAAACACATGTTTAAAGGACAGGGAGAGACAAAATGGATGGAAATATGTACGCATATAATCAAAGATGGAATAGCACTCAGAAACACATGTTTAAAGGACAGGGAGAGACAAAATGGATGGAAATATGTACGCATATAATCAAAGATGGAATAGCACTCAGAAACACATGTTTAAAGGACAGGGAGAGACAAAATGGATGGAAATATGTATGCATATAATCAAAGATGGAATAGCACTCAGAAACACATGTTTAAAGGACAGGGAGAGACAAAATGGATGGAAATATGTACGCATATAATCAAAGATGGAATAGCACTCAGAAACACATGTTTAAAAGACAGGGACAGCCAAATGGATGGAAATGTGTACGCATATAATCAAAGATGGAATAGCACTCAGAAACACATGTTTAAAGGACAGGGAGAGACAAAATGGATGGAAATATGTACGCATATAATCAAAGATGGAATAGCACTCAGAAACACATGTTTAAAGGACAGGGAGAGACAAAATGGATGGAAATATGTACGCATATAATCAAAGATGGAATAGCACTCAGAAACACATGTTTAAAGGACAGGGAGAGACAAAATGGATGGAAATATGTACGCATATAATCAAAGATGGAATAGCACTCAGAAACACATGTTTAAAGGACAGGGAGAGACAAAATGGATGGAAATATGTATGCATATAATCAAAGATGGAATAGCACTCAGAAACACATGTTTAAAGGACAGGGAGAGACAAAATGGATGGAAATATGTACGCATATAATCAAAGATGGAATAGCACTCAGAAACACATGTTTAAAGGACAGGGAGAGACAAAATGGATGGAAATATGTACGCATATAATCAAAGATGGAATAGCACTCAGAAACACATGTTTAAAGGACAGGGAGAGACAAAATGGATGGAAATATGTACGCATATAATCAAAGATGGAATATCACTCAGAAACACATGTTTAAAGGACAGGGAGAG
>NW_025052812.1:0-8428 GCF_019279795.1 Protopterus annectens | reverse complement strand
CGGGAAAAGTATTTTCCCCTTAAATTTAGTTACTACCTTTAAAAGTTTAATTAAGCTCCACCCCTCTGTTAACAAGTGATTAACCTTAATGACCTCTTCTGTCTTATGAATGAGTTCTTAAGTTTAATGCTTTTTTTTTTTTTTTTTTTTTTTTTTTTAAAAGATTAATGTTCTGTCATTTAAAGTCTTAATCCTTTCTGCTTAGAAGAGCTTATTCTGTTATTGCTGTTAGAACAGAGCTGTGGCTCTTTCGAAGTTTTTAATATTCTGTCAAACAGGAATGCAAAAGAAACACAAGGTAAGAAAAACAACCATGGTATTCAAAATATAGAAAGGCAATAATACAGTACGCAAAAAATAAAAGCAAACTAACCTTTCCTTCACAGCAAAGGTAGCGGTAGTCCTGGATGAGAGCCTTCTGGTAAAGCCTCCAGCACGTTTTAGTTTACCCTTAAATAGAAATTTTAGTTCCTAGCTCCACCCTCTGGTTAATGAGATTAACCTTAAGTGACCTCTTCTGTCTTAAGAATGAGTCCTTAATTAATCAGTTCTTATTTCTGCCTGGACTCCAGAACAGAGAGCTGTGGTCTCTTTGAAGTTTTATTATGCACTTGTTAAAACAGAATGCAAAGCAAAACACACAAGGTAAAAGAAAACAAGCTACAGTATTCAAAAATACAGAAAGGCAATACAGTAATACAAAATAATAAGCAAAACTAACCTTTCCTTCCACAGCAAAAATGTAGCAGAGTCTGGATGGAGCCCTTTTCAGGTAAAGCTTTTCTGAAATGTTTTAGTTTACTCCTTAAATAGAAATTTTAGTTCCTAGCTCCACCCCCCCTCTGTTAACAAGGGATTAACCTTAAGTGACCTCTTCTGTCTTATGAATGAGTCCTTAATTAATCAGTTCTTATTTCTGCCTGACTCAGAACAGAGAGAGCTGTAATCTCTTTTGAAGTTTTAATTCATGCTGTTACAAAAACAGAATGCAAGCAAAACACAAGGTAAAGAAAACAAGCTACAGTATTCAAAATACAGAAAGGCAATAAAGTATTACAAAAAATAAAAGCAAACTAACCTTTCCTTCACAGCAAAGTGTAGCAGAGTCTGGATGAGCCTTTCTGGTAAAGCTCTGAAATGTTTTAGTTTACCCCTTAAATAGAAATTTTAGTTCCTAGCTCCACCCCCTCTGTTAACAAGTGATTAACCTTAAGTGACCTCTTCTGTCTTATGAATGAGTCCTTAATTAATCAGTTCTTATTTCTGCCTGACTCAGAACAGAGAGCTGTGGTCTCTTTCGAAGTTTTAATATGCTGTTAAAACAGAATGCAAGCAAAACACAAGGTAAAGAAAACAAACTACAGTATTCAAAATATAGAAAGGCAATACAGTAATGCAAAAAATAAAAGCAAACTAACCTTTCCTTCACAGCAAAGTGTAGCAGAGTCTGGATGAGCCTTTCTGGTAAAGCTCTGAAATGTTTTAGTTTACTCCTTAAATAGAAATTTTAGTTCCTAGCTCCACCCCCTCTGTTAACAAGAGATTAACCTTAAGTGACCTCTTCTGTCTTAAGAATGAGTCCTTAATTAATCAGTTCTTATTTCTGCCTGACTCAGAACAGAGAGCTGTGGTCTCTTTTGAAGTTTTAATATGCTGTTAAAACAGAATGCAAGCAAAACACAAGGTAAAGAAAACAAGCTACAGTATTCAAAATACAGAAAGGCAATACAGTAATACAAAAAATAAAGCAAACTAACCTTTCCTTCACAGCAAAGTGTAGCAGAGTCTGGATGAGCCTTTCTGGTAAAGCTCTGAAATGTTTTAGTTTACTCCTTAAATAGAAATTTTAGTTCCTAGCTCCACCTCTGTTAACAAGTGATTAACCTTAAGTGACCTCTTCTGTCTTATGAATGAGTCCTTAATTAATCAGTTCTTATTTCTGCCTGACTCAGAACAGAGAGCTGTGGTCTCTTTTGAAGTTTTAATATGCTGTTAAAACAGAATGCAAGCAAAACACAAGGTAAAGAAAACAAACTACAGTATTCAAAATATAGAAAGGCAATACAGTAATACAAAAAATAAAAGCAAACTAACCTTTCCTTCACAGCAAAGTGTAGCAGAGTCTGGATGAGCCTTTCTGGTAAAGCTCTGAAATGTTTTAGTTTACTCCTTAAATAGAAATTTTAGTTCCTAGCTCCACCCCCTCTGTTAACAAGTGATTAACCTTAAGTGACCTCTTCTGTCTTATGAATGAGTCCTTAATTAATCAGTTCTTATTTCTGCCTGACTCAGAACAGAGAGAGCTGTGGTCTCTTTTGAAGTTTTAATATGCTGTTAAAACAGAATGCAAGCAAAACACAAGGTAAAGAAAACAAACTACAGTGTTCAAAATATAGAAAGGCAATACCGTAATACAAAACATAAAAGCAAACTAACCTTTCCTTCACAGCAAAGTGTAGCAGAGTCTGGATGAGCCTTTCTGGTAAAGCTCTGAAATGTTTTAGTTTACTCCTTAAATAGAAATTTTAGTTCCTAGCTCCACCCCCTCTGTTAACAAGTGATTAACCTTAAGTGACCTCTTCTGTCTTAAGAATGAGTCCTTAATTAATCAGTTCTTATTTCTGCCTGACTCAGAACAGAGAGCTGTGGTGTCTTTTGAAGTTTTAATATGCTGTTAAAACAGAATGCAAGCAAAACACAAGGTAAAGAAAACAAGCTACAGTACTCAAAATACAGAAAGGCAATACAGTAATACAAAAAATAAAAGCAAACTAACCTTTCCTTCACAGCAAAGTGTAGCAGAGTCTGGATGAGCCTTTCTGGTAAAGCTCTAAATGTTTTAGTTTACTCCTTAAATAGAAATTTTAGTTCCTAGCTCCACCCCCTCTGTTAACAAGTGATTAACCTTAAGTGACCTCTTCTGTCTTATGAATGAGTCCTTAATTAATCAGTTCTTATTTCTGCCTGACTCAGAACAGAGAGAGCTGTAGTCTCTTTCGAAGTTTTAATATTCTGTTAAAACAGAATGCAAAAGAAACACAAGGTAAAGAAAACAAACTACAGTATTCAAAATATAGAAAGGCAATACAGTAATGCAAAAAATAAAAGCAAACTAACCTTTCCTTCACAGCAAAGTGTAGCAGAGTCTGGATGAGCCTTTCTGGTAAAGCTCTGAAATGTTTTAGTTTACTCCTTAAATAGAAATTTTAGTTCCTAGCTCCACCCCCTCTGTTAACAAGAGATTAACCTTAAGTGACCTCTTCTGTCTTAAGAATGAGTCCTTAATTAATCAGTTCTTATTTCTGCCTGACTCAGAACAGAGAGCTGTGGTCTCTTTTGAAGTTTTATTATGCTGTTAAAACAGAATGCAAGCAAAACACAAGGTAAAGAAAACAAGCTACAGTATTCAAAATACAGAAAGGCAATACAGTAATACAAAAAATAAAAGCAAACTAACCTTTCCTTCACAGCAAAGTGTAGCAGAGTCTGGATGAGCCTTTCTGGTAAAGCTCTGAAATGTTTTAGTTTACTGCTTAAATAGAAATTTTAGTTCCTAGCTCCACCCCTTCTGTTAACAAGTGATTAACCTTAAGTGACCTCTTCTGTCTTATGAATGAGTCCTTAATTAATCCGTTCTTATTTCTGCCTGACTCAGAACAGAGAGAGCTGTGGTCTCTTTTGAAGTTTTAATATGCTCTTAAAACAGAATGCAAGCAAAACACAAGGTAAAGAAAACAAACTACAGTATTCAAAATATAGAAAGGCAATACAGTAATACAAAAATAAAAGCAAACTAACCTTTCCTTCACAGCAAAGTGTAGCAGAGTCTGGATGAGCCTTTCTGGTAAAGCTCTGAAATGTTTTAGTTTACTCCTTAAATAGAAATTTTAGTTCCTAGCTCCAACCCCTCTGTTAACAAGTGATTAACCTTAAGTGACCTCTTCTGTCTTAAGAATGAGTCCTTAATTAATCAGTTCTTATTTCTGCCTGACTCAGAACAGAGAGCTGTGGTCTCTTTTGAAGTTTTAATATTCTGTTAAAACAGAATGCAAGCAAAACACAAGGTAAAGAAAACAAACTACAGTATTCAAAATATAGAAAGGCAATACAGTAATACAAAAAATAAAAGCAAACTAACCTTTCCTTCACAGCAAAGTGTAGCAGAGTCTGGATGAGCCTTTCTGGTAAAGCTCTGAAATGTTTTAGTTTACTCCTTAAATAGAAATTTTAGTTCCTAGCTCCACCCCTCTGTTAACAAGTGATTAACCTTAAGTGACCTCTTCTGTCTTATGAATGAGTCCTTAATTAATCAGTTCTTATTTCTGCCTGACTCAGAACAGAGAGCTGTGGTCTCTTTTGAAGTTTTAATATGCTGTTAAAACAGAATGCAAGCAAAACACAAGGTAAAGAAAACAAACTACAGTATTCAAAATATAGAAAGGCAATACAGTAATGCAAAAAATAAAAGCAAACTAACCTTTCCTTCACAGCAAAGTGTAGCAGAGTCTGGATGAGCCTTTCTGGTAAAGCTCTGAAATGTTTTAGTTTACTCCTTAAATGGAAATTTTAGTTCCTAGCTCCACCCCCTCTGTTAACAAGTGATTAACCTTAAGTGACCTCTTCTGTCTTATGAATGAGTCCTTAATTAATCAGTTCTTGTTTCTGCCTGACTCAGAACAGAGATAGCTTTGGTCTCTTTCAAAGTTTTAATATGCTGTTAAAACAGAATGCAAGCAAAACACAAGGTAAAGAAAACAAACTACAGTATTCAAAATATAGAAAGGCAATACAGTAATGCAAAAAATAAAAGCAAACTAACCTTTCCTTCACAGCAAAGTGTAGCAGAGTCTGGATGAGCCTTTCTGGTAAAGCTCTGAAATGTTTTAGTTTACTCCTTAAATAGAAATTTTAGTTCCTAGCTCCACCCCCTCTGTTAACAAGAGATTAACCTTAAGTGACCTCTTCTGTCTTAAGAATGAGTCCATAATTAATCAGTTCTTATTTCTGCCTGACTCAGAACAGAGAGCTGTGGTCTCTTTTGAAGTTTTATTATGCTGTTAAAACAGAATGCAAGCAAAACACAAGGTAAAGAAAACAAGCTACAGTATTCAAAATACAGAAAGGCAATACAGTAATACAAAAAATAAAAGCAAACTAACCTTTCCTTCACAGCAAAGTGTAGCAGAGTCTGGATGAGCCTTTCTGGTAAAGCTCTGAAATGTTTTAGTTTACTCCTTAAATAGAAATTTTAGTTCCTAGCTCCACCCCCTCTGTTAACAAGTGATTAACCTTAAGTGACCTCTTCTGTCTTATGAATGAGTCCTTAATTAATCAGTTCTTATTTCTGCCTGACTCAGAACAGAGAGAGCTGTGGTCTCTTTGAAGTTTTAATATGCTGTTAAAACAGAATGCAAGCAAAACACAAGGTAAAGAAAACAAACTACAGTATTCAAAATATAGAAAGGCAATACAGTAATACAAAAAATAAAAGCAAACTAACCTTTCCTTCACAGCAAAGTGTAGCAGAGTCTGGATGAGCCTTTCTGGTAAAGCTCTGAAATGTTTTAGTTTACTCCTTAAATAGAAATTTTAGTTCCTAGCTCCACCCCCTCTGTTAACAAGTGATTAACCTTAAGTGACCTCTTCTGTCTTATGAATGAGTCCTTAATTAATCAGTTCTTATTTCTGCCTGACTCAGAACAGAGAGCTGTGGTGTCTTTTGAAGTTTTAATATGCTGTTAAAACAGAATGCAAGCAAAACACAAGGTAAAGAAAACAAGCTACAGTACTCAAAATACAGAAAGGCAATACAGTAATACAAAAAATAAAAGCAAACTAACCTTTCCTTCACAGCAAAGTGTAGCAGAGTCTGGATGAGCCTTTCTGGTAAAGCTCTAAATGTTTTAGTTTACTCCTTAAATAGAAATTTTAGTTCCTAGCTCCACCCCCTCTGTTAACAAGTGATTAACCTTAAGTGACCTCTTCTGTCTTATGAATGAGTCCTTAATTAATCAGTTCTTATTTCTGCCTGACTCAGAACAGAGAGAGCTGTAGTCTCTTTCGAAGTTTTAATATTCTGTTAAAACAGAATGCAAAAGAAACACAAGGTAAAGAAAACAAACTACAGTATTCAAAATATAGAAAGGCAATACAGTAATGCAAAAAATAAAAGCAAACTAACCTTTCCTTCACAGCAAAGTGTAGCAGAGTCTGGATGAGCCTTTCTGGTAAAGCTCTGAAATGTTTTAGTTTACTCCTTAAATAGAAATTTTAGTTCCAAGCTCCACCCCCTCTGTTAACAAGAGATTAACCTTAAGTGACCTCTTCTGTCTTATGAATGAGTCCTTAATTAATCAGTTCTTATTTCTGCCTGACTCAGAACAGAGAGAGCTGTGGTCTCTTTTGAAGTTTTAATATGCTGTTAAAACAGAATGCAAGCAAAACACAAGGTAAAGAAAACAAACTACAGTATTCAAAATATAGAAAGGCAATACAGTAATGCAAAAAAAAAGCAAACTAACCTTTCCTTCACAGCAAAGTGTAGCAGAGTCTGGATGAGCCTTTCTGGTAAAGCTCTGAAATGTTTTAGTTTACTCCTTAAATAGAAATTTTAGTTCCTAGCTCCACCCCCTCTGTTAACAAGAGATTAACCTTAAGTGACCTCTTCTGTCTTAAGAATGAGTCCTTAATTAATCAGTTCTTATTTCTGCCTGACTCAGAACAGAGAGCTGTGGTCTCTTTTGAAGTTTTATTATGCTGTTAAAACAGAATGCAAGCAAAACACAAGGTAAAGAAAACAAGCTACAGTATTCAAAATACAGAAAGGCAATACAGTAATACAAAAAATAAAAGCAAACTAACCTTTCCTTCACAGCAAAGTGTAGCAGAGTCTGGATGAGCCTTTCTGGTAAAGCTCTGAAATGTTTTAGTTTACTGCTTAAATAGAAATTTTAGTTCCTAGCTCCACCCCCTCTGTTAACAAGAGATTAACCTTAAGTGACCTCTTCTGTCTTATGAATGAGTCCTTAATTAATCAGTTCTTATTTCTGCCTGACTCAGAACAGAGAGAGCTGTGGTCTCTTTTGAAGTTTTAATATGCTGCTAAAACAGAATGCAAGCAAAACACAAGGTAAAGAAAACAAACTACAATATTCAAAATATAGAAAGGCAATACAGTAATACAAAAAATAAAAGCAAACTAACCTTTCCTTCACAGCAAAGTGTAGCAGAGTCTGGATGAGCCTTTCTGGTAAAGCTCTGAAATGTTTTAGTTTACTCCTTAAATAGAAATTTTAGTTCCTAGCTCCACCCCCTCTGTTAACAAGTGATTAACCTTAAGTGACCTCTTCTGTCTTATGAATGAGTCCTTAATTAATCAGTTCTTATTTCTACCTGAGACTACGAAGACAAATTGCAAGCCAACCAAACCAACAAGTACAAAAAGGAGGAACCTTGTTTGCAGTCAAAACACCACCAAGTCGAAAAGCTCTAAACGCTTTTATTAGAACAAACCAACAGAGCGTTTTCGCCACGGAACACCGTGGCTTCTTCAGAGACACAAATTCAAACAGAAACACTCCATTTAAAAACTAACTTTTCGTTTAACCAGCAAGGGATGAACACAGGTACTGTTGCAAATAATGATAGCATATGTCTATCAGAAAAGCTTAAAATTTTTGACTCTAAATTACTAAAATTAAAAAAACTTCAGCTCGAGTCGGCATATTTTAAACAATGCATTAATGAAAATATTGTACCAAAAGGCCTGCGGAACAACTTTATGCCTTCTGGTTTAGTCCCAGATCATGATTTTCTGGTTGATTTAGAGGCATTATTTCAAAAACATGGTGCCGAGTTATTGAATTTAATTATTAAGCATTATGGTGTACATGTTGATGTTTTAATGAAAGAAATTAATGACTTAGACAATGAGATTAAGCAGGACTTAGATTTTAGTAGATATCAGTTTGATTATGGACGTATTTTGTCCAGCATAGATACTCTTTTGCTTAAATTAAAGGGAAACAAGAGTAAAAAATTGAGTAGGGATAGAGATGCTTATGGTAAGAATTTTGCTTACCCTAACTTAAAGGGAACTAGACATGTTCGTATAAGTAGTACTAATGATAATTCTTTCCCTCCATCAGGTGAGGATGAAAATAGGACAGATGACCTTACTGAAGAAGAAATCAATGACGATTATGTCACCCCAACACCTAGAAGGAGTAATAGAATTAAGGGCTTTGCCAAAGATAAAGGAAGTCATGAGAGAAGTGATAAGGGCTTTAATGGTAACAGGGGCCACACTACACACAATGCAGGGAATAGTAACAACAATTTTTTAGGGCAACGCAGCAAGAAGGCTTACAGGAACAGGACGAAGAATTAAGTTCGTCCTTGATTGATGTTACACCAAATTCTTTAGTGG
>NW_025052811.1:0-9429 GCF_019279795.1 Protopterus annectens | reverse complement strand
TTTTTGGGTTTTTTTTTTCCATGCCTGAGGAAATTTTTCCCCAGGGGGTTTTTGGGGCATCATCAGGTTTAGAGTCCTGCGGGGCATATATGACTGCTCACGGGAGGCAACATACATGTGCACAGGAGAAACAGTGACATTCTGTCAATTGAGACATGAACATACATATAGTAAGCTATGATGGCACTAGGAGTCCACAGAAGCTGTGTAACTCTGCATGGCAGGTCGGATCAGTATTCCAGGGTAACTGCAAGGAAACATGCATGCAAACATAGCTACTGTAAGCAGGGCTGCATGTAGTCCATTGTACAACAAACAAGCTGTACCACTTTCAGTAGGTAACACTGCAAATGCTCACCAGCTGACATATGAATACCTATGTCACCAAAGGTGATACTTACCAGACCACAGACAGAAATGACATGGCCAGACACGCTGCATCCCACATGAACACATATCTCAAGCAACACAGACCTCACAAAGTCAGTGTTCTTAACAGGCACAGCCATTAAGGCCAAACACAATGTGTGACACACCTATAATAGGTGATGCCATAGTCAAACACACTGACGTCCCGCTCTCCAGACTGAGCAAGGTGAGGGTCACATTTAGCTACCTGTCGGGTGATAGAATGTGCCACATAACACAAGCACTCAGGTCACTCCACAGCAAGTACAAGTATGAGGCAATCATTGTCCATGCTGGTGTGAACAACCTGAGACGCACCTCTGGACCACATGAAAGAGACACAGAGGAGCTCTTACATCACCCTCTCAAACTCAGGAATCCCACACAGCCTTCATGACACACAGGAGAGTATAGATTTCTCTGCAAACACCATCATACTGGGTGACTTCAACTACCCAAACATAGACTGTGAACATTACTCAAGCCACAATACCCAAGCTCTAGGGTTCCCATAGTTCAGAAACTCTTTAGCTATGGAACAAGTAGTCAACATTCCCACAAGAGGGGAAAATATACTAGACCTGATCATCACAAACATGAGTACAAAATGCTCACCAATTGAAGTATATCCCTCATTGTTGCAATCAAACCATATACTAATCACACTGGAGTACTGGATCCCCCACATATGCAAACCTCAAACACATCTATGTGTGTGGGAAATGCCCCTATTAGCAACTGTGACAGTACACTACAGGATGCAGATTCCCCGTTTGAAACACTGATGATGTCAGCACTCTATAACTATATTACCTTAATTAAAGCTCCCTAGTAATTTGTATAGCCTGCTAATGCGCCTGTCTCTAGTGTCATAACATAGTTAGGTAGGGGTACGGATTGGGATTTTGGGTTTCAAATCTGTGGGAAATGCCTTTGCAACTGGAAACACTACAGGTGCAATCCCTTTAAACACGATGATGTCAGCCCCTCTAGTACAATTAGGGATTCTCCATAATGAATAGCCTGCTAATGGCTGTCTTCTAGTGTCATAACAAGTTAGGTATGGGTTTGAATCTGCAAGGGAAAATGTGTTTTGTGGTGGGGTTGTGTGTGCACAATGCTGGGGGGAGTGCTTTCCCAAAATGGGGCACACTCAGGGTGCACATTTCCCTTTAAAAAACAGTGATTTTCAGCACCCTTAAAAAAACTTTAAAAAAAACTCCCAAAATCAAATAGGCCCCTTGCAAATTTTCCGCCATGTCCAAACAATTGGGTAGTGTTTTGAACCTTGAAATTGGAAAGTTGTGTTTGTGGATGTTTGTGTGTCCCAAATCGGGGTATGGGCTTTTGAAATGGGGCAATCAGGGAACCAAAAAACCCTGAGGGAAAACCCCCTTTTTAAAACAATGACCGAAAACCCTTTTAAGTAAGGTAAGAGGAAACGAAGTAAAATCCAAATAGTGTTTTAAATGTGTCCTTTTATGTGGATTTTTCTTGTGGTTTTAATAAAAAGGGAAAATGGAAAAGGGACCAGTTGGTTACATTTTTAAATTCCCTGTGTAAACGGGAAAGAAATATAGTAACCCAAATATGCCCCAAAGGGATGAAATTTCCCATATAAATTGGTAATTAATGGTGGCAGGGGGAACCTTTGGAAAGGGGGTGGAAAATGGGTGCAGAAAAAATTGGGAAATTTCTAAAATTACGCACAAAATGCAATTTTCCAATCAATGGAACAGTAAACAGTTACCAAAGTTATGCAGATAACTTGCATTCATACAGTTACTGAGGTGCTACATAAAACAGTATACAGAAAAGGAACAGTTGAACAGTTACCCATGTTACTACTTATACACATCTATGTAGTCACCCTGTGCATCAGCAATGTTTTACCTTTTCCTGCACTGATGTTGTAGTATGCAGGAGGTGGCACAGTGTCATCATATGCACAGGGTGTGGGTTAGGTATGCCCAAGCCAGCCACTGGTACCACCAATTGAATGTGTGTGTATGTGTGTTTGTGAAGGGCAGCAGTACAGGGTGGACCAGTGTTGGTGCAGTGTGTGTGTGTGTATGTGTTTGCCCTAGGTGTTAAATTTCTGCATGTGTGTAAGCACGGCCACAGTCCCACATAATGGCTGCCATGTACAGGGTTTTGGGACAGCCACAGACTGCACCTGTCAGGTCATCCAGATCAGTGTCTGTGGGCAGGACACGGTACCTGTGCCTGGCAGGGGTGCTATGGACCATATCCAGTACTAACCCAGACTGGGTACTGTCATCGGAAGCAGGTGTGTGTTGACTGGACACAGTTGCCTGTTGGGACTGTCCAGAGCCACGTGTACGTGGTCTCCTGGGGCGCCTGATGACAGCACAACCCAGCATTGCTGGGGCTGCTGGGCACTTGAGGTGCGAGTGGGCCTGTTGTCGCCGGGCGACTGCCAGCTGGTGCTGTTCCCGGGCATACGCCACGCCGACCCCGCAAATGCACACCATTGCCCTGGCCCATGGACATCTGGTTGTGGAGCAGCTGTTGTATGTCCCCACAAGTCTGTCAATGACATCTGTGAAATTATGAATAGCATTCGCAATGTCACGCATGCCATCTGTCATGGCTGTCAACATGCTGTCAGCTCCCTCAGACCCTGTCTGGTGTACCTTTCCATACGCCCCGTGCCTGCATAACAGTCAAACATAGTGGAGGTTGACATACCTCCTGGGCACGCCGGCCAGAGGCAGTACGCCACGGATGCCCACACGAGAACCCATGGGCAACTGTCTGAACCAGACACCTACAGCAACTGCCCAACAGTACCTCATCAAGAGGATCAAGGGGTAAACAGATGCCAATGCTGCTTGAAAAAACCAGCTGACTCAGTGGCATACTGCCTGTTCAGAGGCAACTGTGCTGATATACAGCCATGTCCAACCCAGAAGTAATGGACATGCTGACCTCAGGAAATCAAAATCCCATACGGCCACACAAGAGACCTGAACCTTAGCACTGAAATAAATAGGACATGCTGGAGGGACAGATTCATAACCCAGAGGCTCCTTCACTCTGTAATGAACCACAGTACAGGTTAGCAGAGTCCCCATTGACTCTCTTCCATAGGAATCTGGATGAGTGGATGGAGATCATAGGGTATCACTTCTATGTCACTGTTAGACAGAGGCACATTATACTAACCTTGAAAAGGGCATAGCAAATAAATTTTAATTGGGGGGCAAAGACAAACACATTCTGGCTAGCCCATCAATGCCCTAGGGCAAATAGCCTAGTATGAACCTATGAACCTATGTGTACTGCTATACTACTTCTGCCATATGTTGCATGTGTGTGTGTTGTATGCAGGTAATGGCCAGATATTTCTGCACAGGCAACACTTTTGAAACACTCTGGGTGTTCATCCCAACAATGTATGTGTTGCCATCCAACACTGTGATGTGACACACATTACTCAGCCTGATATAATATAACAACACCACAAGCACAGTACACTACCTTTCTATGTATGTATGTAATTACCCGTTATTCACTAGTTAGGACTGTGATGCTATCCATGCAGCCCACTGGGCCAGTGGAAGCCACAACACACACTGCTGGCCCTTTTCAAAAACTACACAGACATCCCACATAGTGCATGTAATTTTACACACTATCTAACCCCGACCATGCACACTACTTATTTATCCTGTCCAGTGGACTACAGATGCAGGCACATTGTATAACAATAGCAGGAGGCTACTGCAGCACAGAGCAGATTCATATGAAGGCAAGGCATCTGTGGTCAGCAGTGGTAAGATGTTACATTCCACCAAATGCACAGTATTGGCAATATTGTTGCAGACAGTTTAGGTGCAGGTATCCCCCCCCCATTCTCCTCCTAATTAGTTATCACAGATGAATGTAACCTCCCTATCATCTCACATGTCCAGGTGAGGGCCACCTCAACATTGCAGAACACACAGCATCACTGTTACAAATGGTATCCCTGGATGTGTGATACATTCACCCGAGGACATAGCACCACATTACAGACTGATATTAAACCCTGGCCATACTACAGGATATGTACCTGACAGTGCCATACATACACAGTGGTACACCAATGAGGAGGAACATCTACTGACCCTGGGAACTACTGCATATATGCATAATTGGCCTTGTGTTCTAAGCTATGGAAGTTTTTAAATATGGAAGCATGTACAGCAATATTACATATGTATATATATCAGGATTATGTACACACAACCTATCTCATGGACATAGCAAAGATAGTGAACTATGATACATTTGAGGTTTCACAGTAAACACAGTATTAACCTGCTACTTTGCATTACCTGTGTTTGTGTCAGCTGTGCTGTGTCACGGGTGCTAATTGTTTTTTGCCTGCTGGTTTTTTTTGGGGATCATGCTTTTTTCTTTATCACTGCCTTTCTTTCTTTCTTTTTTTTTTTCTTTCTTTCTTTCTTTTTCTTTCTTTTCCCCTTTCTCTTTTCTCTGTCTTTTTGCAATGAATGCACATGTGGAGTTTTGAGGGGTTTTTTTGGTATCTGCATAGGTCCAGGGATGGCCTCTGCCCCAAATTTGGGGCAGCATTTCAATTGCATGCAGCCAGTTGTGTACTGATTGCATGTCTCACTGTGAGGACATGCTTGGGTTTGTGAGATACTCCCCTTTCAGATTGTTTAACCATGTTTATGCTGCCCACAGTTTTCGGGATGTGAAGGAGTAAGTCCCCCATGTTTCATGCTGTTTTGTAAACAGGTTGCTGCATTTCCCCTCACCTGCCCTGAGTGGGGTTTTATGCGTACTGACACCTACAACTATATTTCCATATGTATTAATATATATATATATATATATATATATATATATATATATGTGTGTGTGTGTGTGTACATATACATACTTTCATATATGTACAACACATTATTAAGTAAAACCAAAAATTTACGGGGTGTTTCTGTTAACACTACACAGGGGAATCCAGTAATTGGAAAAAAGGTCTACCTGACATGTTTTGGGGTAGTACACATACATATTGCCATCTTCACCTACATTACATGTTCACATTTTAGCACTATATGTATGAGAGTCATGGCTTAGTGGTAGGTCATACAGACTATTTACAATGGTCTTGTGGTAGGGCCAAATGTATGCAGCCAAATTGAGTACGGGGCCTGTCAATCAAAGTGCTGAAGGCACCTTTAAGTTAAAAGGGTTAATAAGTCTACAGGAGTCAGGCTGTGTTGCAGTTCTGGTTGCTGCATTTATCTTCACTGTTTCCTGAGGTGATGAATACTGACACCACCATATACATATGTATTAATATATATATATATATATATATATATATATATATATATATATATATATATATATATATTTTTAAAAAAAGGGAAAATGCACTTGCTAAAATTTGGGCACAAGTTCTGCACAGCTAAAAAGAATATAATTTTTTATTGTGACCAGAGAGAAACTCCCCCCTTTCATCAGACAACAAATTATTTCCAACCATATCTACCTCACAATTGTTACCATGATTACCACTAAAGTTAATACAACAATGATTAAATGTGAAAAACTTCCATAAAAAAATACATTTTAAAATTTGTCACAAACTCAGAAAACCAGTTAAAATACCAGTTAAATGGCACAAAAGAAAAAAAAGTAAAGAATGCAGGAACATCTTTAAACCACTGACATATTTTCAAAAAAATGTGATATTGTATGTAAATAATATAAATAATATATATAATTTTAATCTTTTGAAAAAGGGCATTTTATCGGGTTCAAATGCAATTGGACACGGGGGAAAAAGAAGGCGGGATCCTTTAAAAAAATAAATAAATAAATGTGGTGTAAATTTTACACAACCCATTTTTAAAAACCCTCAATATAACTAACATATAAATATGTGTTTTAAAAATGGCAACAAGCACGGGGAAGGCAGACCCATGAGCAAACAAGTACTGGTGTTAATGTGATCCATCATTGATTTGAATGAACAACCCCCAAACATTTTAAAAATGCAAATTTTAACCCAAAATAAATGATGCTACTCCATGTACTTAAAAGGCGGGACCCAAAAACCCAATAGCCTTTTAAAAAAATTTGGGGTTAGATCTAAATGCATAAATTTACTGATAGTAAAGCATTTTGCATTTTAAATGACTGGTACATACAGTACCATGTGTTACCAAAAACATATTCCTCAGTGTAATGACAAAAATTTTTTGTTGATAAAGTGAGTGTGATAAAGAGATAAACAAAGCCAAACATATCATTCACAAAACCAAAAAGGAAAATTTGTTAAAAATGTGTCCTTCTGACTCCCCCATCCTATTCTTGAGAGCAATTTCAATATGCAGATTGAATTTTGGGGGGAAATGATGATGAGGGGAGCCAAAACCCCTGTTCTTCCAGTTGAAATTCCCAAAACCCCAATAGGGGCCCATTGTTGTATAACAAATGGAACAGGCATATTTGACATGTTTAAAGAGCAACCCCCTGATATTAATCGGGGCTCAGACCTTTTCTTGAAGGGTCTATTGGTTTTTCCGGGAAAAAATATTGTGGTTGCCCCAAAGACCCTTTTAATTACAACTGAATCACCATTGACATATTCCCCTGCCAAAATACCCTTGAGCCAACAAGATGAATTTACAATATGGGCAACATCCACATTTATTCATCCCCCAAAGGTTTTTTTAGACTTTTAATTGACTCTTAAGGTTCGGTTGACCCCTTCAAAGGAAATTTTACAAAACATTTAAAAAGCTCTTTGGGCCCCATCATCCTAATTTTAAAAAAATGTTTTTTAAAGGCTTTGAAATATGCTTAACAAAAGGAATTTTAACAAAAATCCATTAACATTTTCAGTTTTGATGCTATTGTTCCTTCTCAAGTATTGGTTGTAGCCCGATTCCCTTTTTTAAAATTTCTTTTTAATTTTTTACATATGTTTGGGTAATCAACAAGAACATGGAAGAGATGTTTTACATTGGAAGTCTTCATGTTCAGAGACCATCCTGGGTTTCAAAATGTCCTTTTCAAAATTTTGATGGAGGGGTTTAACTGGGGAAATGTTGTATTTGGTTTATTTTTTGTTGTTGAAATCAATCTATTGACACTAAGTCTTTTTTTTCTAACATCCACTGTTTTTTCCTTTTTCCCAAAATAGTAAGTGAATTTGTTTTGACTTTGGGAAAAGTTTTCAATGAAAATTGGGATTATTCAACCTTCCATGATGTCATCTTGGTACTTTTGAAAAGGGCATTCACCATAAAGTTGGGTTTTAAAAACATTTTCCCCCCATTTGTACACAGTTTGAGTGCAGCCACAGGAGAACACTGGCAATACCTGTTGTTTGAAAAGTGTTTGTTGTTGAACACTAAAAAATTGTTATGAATCAAATAAAAAGTTTACCTGCATTTGATCCTTTGTTTAACATGTCCCTATTACTACCTGATGTATCAGTAAAACTTTTTTTGTCAACCACAAAAAAGGGTGTGAGATGGATCAAGTAATTTTGCTGTTCTAAAAAGAAGAATTCTGCAAAATTTTTTTAGTTTCAGTATGGGGTTTTTAAAAAGCTGTCCACTGTTTTCACAATATGATTGAACTACCAACAATTGGTCTATACCAGCTTTGTGAATCTTTTCCCAAAAATAAATTTAAATTATATATTGTAATATGTTTTTAAATAATTTGGCAAGTCCTCAATGTCCCTTTTATCTTATGTACACATTAACATTAATTTCCCACATAATAAATGTTGAACCCTTTTTTTTTTATGCATATATATGAAAACAACCCCTTTTTTTATATTATGTTACATTATATTTTAAATATTTTACAGAATTTTAAAATTTTTATAAGTTTTTAATTTAATAGGGATTTTTAAATAATTGGTCTAAATTAATGGGGAGGGGTTAAAAGGTTTTTAAAAATTTTTTCTGTTAAGGGGGATTGTTCCAGTTTCAATTTATTTTTCTTTTAGTTAGAATTTTGTATTTACTTAATTTTATTTTTTTTTAAAAATTTTTTTTTTGGTTTTTAATATAATTTTTATATATTAATTATTAATTATTATTAAATAAAATTAGGGTGTTTGTTACATAAATATTTCATATAGTAATTACCTTACATTTTAGTACAACTAAAATTGCCTTTTTGTTCCTAAAATATATGGGAAAATAATTTTGGGGATTTTCTATGACATGCTTTGGGTAGTAACACCCATTTCCAATTGTTCCACTAAATTTATTTTTTTTAGACAGCTTTTATAAGTCAGGCTTTTAGGCATACAGCTGTGTTACCAAGGCCTGGGTTGAGCTGACAGGGGGAATTTTTTTTTCTTTAAAAGAGTACAGGATGTAAAAAAGGCCAAAGGATTTTTAAACATTTAAAAAAGGTTGGGTTTTCTGAGTACCATACTGGCTGGCTCTGCAACAAGGGCAGTATTTTTTTGAAAGAAAAGAAAAAGGGGGGCAGGAAATTAAAAAGGGGTCACAAAGATAAGCAGTAGGGAAACAACTTTGGGATTTGGGGGATTGGGGGGCCCCAAATGCCCTTTTTTCAGAAAGTGTGCATTTGTATGTAATTTTTGGGAATTTGGGAAATTAAAGACAGGGCAACATTAAAACCTGTTGTACACCCAAATTTTAATTAAAGTTTAAATTTCCCGGGACATGGGCAAATGGACAGTATGTATCAATTTTTTGGCAGGTGCCCTTTTTTTTTACAGGGAGATGGTTTTCGGGGGTGTGGAAGCGGGGGGGAAGGTTTTATTAAAGCGCAAAAACCCGGGGGGGTTATGCCGTGGGGGCCAAGACAGGGGGTTGGGGTTCCCCTGGGCCCCCAGAGGCAAAATGGAAGTTAATGGCGGGTTTCCTTTCCGCCCAACGGGTTGGGGGAAGGGGGGGGACCCCGGCCCATCCCCGCAAGGGCCCCCTTCCCCCCCCGGAAAGGGGGGGGAGGGGCCACCGGAGGGGAAGGGTCCCCCCGCCCCCC
>NW_025052810.1:0-11530 GCF_019279795.1 Protopterus annectens | reverse complement strand
GTTGGTGACAGTCTGAACATGCCTGGTGGTACCGAAGTTGTGGGCACTTGGTGCAAGGGCATGATGACCAGCGGCCCTCCCATGAGCCACCCTGGGTACATCTGCCTCAAGTGTGGGTGCCCTTCTGTTGGACATCCAGCGGCGCCTGCTGCAGTCCAGTATCACAGCAGGCATAGATACCACACTCTCCTGTGCAGACCTCTACCAACCGGACCAACTTCGTCCTCTGCTATGGCCACTGGTGATGGGGTATCTATAGGCACTGTGATCAAAAAGGATGCAAAGGGATTGTGGTGATAACAGGAGATGTCAAATGATGACGGCACAGTTTGGGCCATTGACAACCCCACCTGTGTTCTCCTACAGTCCTATCATCATTTTTGGTGTCTGTATGGACACCAACCACATACGAGATTGCATAATAAGGAGGGACAATCCTGGATAAAAATCCCAGTCCAGGTTGCTACAGAGGGCAGGTCCTCATTGACTCTTTTGGTTCAAGAGGTGAATCTTGATGAGTGATGGGAGATCGGGGAGGTTTACTCCTAGGTATCATCACTTCAAAATACTGTTAGAGCAGAGGCACAGTATTTGTCTCGAAAAAGGCAAAAAGTAGCAAATAAAAATTAATTAAAGTAAAGGGGGTGGCAGAAAGCCAAACACACTCATTAGTTTGGCTTATAAATGCCCTAGGGAAGATAGCCTAGCAGAACCCATATGAACCCATATGAACCCATGTAGAACCTATGACTCCACCACACCACCTGTGAGGTAAGCAAGAAATGCACTTTACATCTAAAGGTTACCTGTGAGATAAGTCATTGTATACACACACACACACACACACACACACACACACACACACACACACACACACACACACACACACACACACACACACACACACACACACACACACACACACACACTGAAATCTCCACCATTCATGCCTGCACCTGCCCCTCCTGAGTACATATACAGATGAAGTCTCTAAGTTTGATTCACATACGTTTCAATCCTGCATCACACTTGGCATGACATATACATTCTATTAAAAACTCATTAATGAATCAATTCTTTCTAAATGCCTTGACAAGTGATCACAACACATGACATATTACTCCATTACCTCTTTAACTTGACTGGAGTAGGTTTTACAAGGCCTCACTGCTGTCATCCAGTGTTCACCCTGGATATGACCGGACATTGTGAGCATGGCCCCCATATGTTAGAGGCTAATATGTTCACTCAATAATGTGTGTCACGCACTGAGTGTCATATTTAACTATTTCTCAGTAGATGCAAGATCTGCTGCTCGCTAGTCAACTTATTATGTGGACAACAGCATTATATGGATACACTCCTGGTGTTGTCTAGTACCCTCAATGCATCTGCTAGAAAAGCTGCATACATGGGTAGTCATTCATCTTCCTGCTGATTGCAATCTTTAATGGTATACCTGGTGTCTAGTTTCCCTCCCAATGCATGGGGTTCCAAGCCAAACCTTATTATACTATCAGCTGTCCTGAGATTACATATCAGATGTAAGTATTCCAGGTGTTCAAGCGTCAGTCCATAACCATGTACTGCATGATTCCAAAGGGAAGTACTGACATAAGTGAACAACCCCACAATCACACGTGCATACATGGACACACACAAACACACACACATGCAAACACACATCCTGCATGCTTCAACCCTCCACTCCAAGCACAGATTGCACTTACAGAGGTAAATACCCCCCCCACACACACACACACACACTCTACAGGTGAGGTTGCACAAAGATAGTACACAATAAGACCCTCCAATTACCCATCGTCAACATGCATAACATATGGTACTCAACAGTATGCAGTGCAGCTATACTCAATCCATGCCAGCAGCAGTTTACATGTGTGTGATGCATGGCTTGTGTTAGTAGGTTATTCCCTGAAAACACTGCACTCATGTACACAGTATTGCTTGTATATAACCCTGTTCTGGCACCTCCCTACCATGGTACCATTGTGCACCATTTCTCACAGGTATTACACACCATTGCTGAATGTGTATTACTGTGTCGTTATGTCTCAAGCTCTAATGCTCTCAGCCCTCATGTGTTTGTCTGACAGATACCTGGGATGATATTGTAAGGCAGATATCATCGTAGAATGACTGATGTCTGATTTACAGATATCAACATCAGCAGTGCATGTATGACCAATATGATACTATTACATTGACAGTTGTCAAACCTTACTGTGGCTATGGGGACTGTATACACCCTTATTAATATGATGCCCTCTTCCTGTAATATGTCATGGGGACCACATCACCGCATATGTTAACATTACATGAGCTTGATATGTGACATTATATCCCAGTAATGCTCAAATGCAGCTCTATTCAGTCACATACTACCTGCTCAGAGGGTGACCTGAAAAATGCTCGATATAAGGCAAGGCCATGTCCAAACCCGAATTACCGGGATGATACTCCACCACCAAACAAATCCAACCACCAGAGCCAAAAGAGCAAGAGACTTAAACTCCCTGGTACCACGATATAAATAAATAGGAAGTGCTGGGAGTGGACAGATTCATCACCCAGAGACTCACTTATGCTGTGTGAAATTTCTTCCAGACCCTCCCGGTCCATGTGAGACAGAGCAGTCTCTACTGGCTTCTGTCTCAAGAGGAATCTTGACCAGTGGATGGGAGATCGTAGGTTTAATTCCCCAAAGGATCATCTCTGTATCACTGCTGGACAGAGGCACGGCAAACCAATGGGTATAGTATTCTTCAACCCAGGTAAATAACTAAGGGTGCAGAAAAGCCACACAACCTGGCTAGGCTTATAAGTAAACGTTCTAGGCAGAGATAGCCCAGCATGAACCTCATGAACCTATAAAAATGTGCTAGTTGTGCTGATAAGTTGACCGTGATGCATTAAGCACTTAGTGGGTACATATGTGCATGCCTCTTATCATGACGGTTTGTTGCAATCTACTGTTATGCATAATACAGCAGTCACTATTCCTGGGAGGGGTATACTGCCTAGCATGGGGCATCTGCATTTGCCAGTATATGGTCATTCCCTGCTCCAACATTATGCCCCCAACTCTGCATGATTGCAAGTCAGCTCATGTGCACATCCCTTGGAGTTCACAGCACCCCTGTCACGGCTTGCTGTGGAGTCAGTGGTTACATCTGCCACAGTTCTCCTGAACCCTGACTGTGGCTGCAGATAAGAGCCATCTGTGAAAGCATCCCTGCTGCAGTGCACTGGTGTCATGATGACACCCCCACCTGTAGCCAGCCTTTGCAGATGCTTTTTTTTCTGACAACTATGTCCCACACATGTGTCAGCTTGCAGGTGTCACAAACACTGAACACCATGTGTAACAGCCTAGTTCCAGCTAATGAATGGCAAACATACAGGTGTACACTGACACTGGCACAGTACAGATGGGGATGGTGAGCCTGAGGTGGGGTGAGGTGTTGGTTGTGCAGCACATGTATCTTACATGATACTGTTCTGAGAGCCTAACGTGGTCATGGTACACCAGTACACATTGCAACACATGACATTTGGGGACCTCTTCTGCTATGCATACACTACCTATAGAGAGGCCTGGCTGATGTTTCCTGTGGTACATCTGTCACACCTGATTACCCTAACTCATAGGCCAAATGCTTGCAGAGTCCAGGCAATTGCTGGCACCGGTACTGCACAGACAGTAGATGCTAGACATTCTTGCAATTCCCCACAGTGTTGTTGTGGCATGTTACTTCAGGCAGCCTGCATGACCAGCCTTTCCTACTCATCTGTCTTGGATGGTACATCTGTTTATTTCCTACATCATCTTCCTCGTCCCATACATACATCTTGCCACATAAATAACTGTCTGCACTGTTTGCCATGGCGGCATGCAATGGTAAGATATGGCTGCTACGTCCAGCTCATAAGTGCTACCTGTTGGCATAAATCTACACCATGTCGCTCTAACATGTGTGTGTGCAAGCCATGGCTGCCTCTGTTGCAGTAGGCAGCACATTTGATGGGCCAAACATCTTGGACAGCAGACCAATACGCAGTGTGATATTGGGGACATGTATTGCTGAAAGTATGCACATTTCCATGACAAATGCATGCAGTCAGTAATTCCTCAACACGTTGCTTCCACTATATTTTATCTGGAGTGTGCAAGGTAACACATATGCTTCCTAATGTTTGTGAAGGTATGTATTCTCATATTTGCTGCCCTAACCTTCAATTCTGACATTACACACCTCATTGGCCAATCATGTTACATGCGCCTGATTGACAGGTTTTGGCAAGGGCCATTGTGGTACCACAAAGAATGATATGTCGTAGTGTAGATCTTTTGCACAGTTGCCACTTGTTGTAATACTGATATATACACTGGTTGTAGCACTGTATATATGTGATGTTTCACACATGTCCCTACTGTAGGTCATTTGTCCCACTCATTATGTTCATCCCTTGTGGACACACTTTGGTAATGACAGGATGCAAGTTATATTGGTAGGTGTCTGACATAATCTCTTCAGTTACACCATCATTGTCACCACTGTGTGATGCAGCAGTGCAGTTGAAAGCCAACAATACGCGGAACATGCGTACTGCATGCATTATGGGTAGGTGTGTTAGATGAGTACATGGAATATACCATAGCCATTACATGACTGGTGTATTGGCAAGCATGCACATAAACCATACTCAACAGCTACAGGCTGCTGCTTTGGTGGTATACCAGAAGGACCAACATAAGTGTGTGAGAGATGTGATGTCAGTAGCCACAGCTGTGGCATTGGTACAAGGTGAGTGCAGGATTACAGTACATCAACAGTACAAGTCTACGATACTACAGCTTATGCACATCTGTTTATTACTACTATGCAGCAGCAGACTATATATATGACATCTCACATATGCATGATCTTCCTGTGCAGATGTGGATGGATATGCAACAGTGGTGTACTGATGTGGCCTGTGGCCTTACCTGCACACTCCTCTGCCAGTGTGTGTGGGTAGCACCCACCTCCACTATGGTCTCTGCCAGTTGTTGCATGTGCGGGCGGGCAGGTGCCAAGAGGCTGGCAAGGAGCTCCTCAACACATGTCAGGGGGGATGGATGGCATGACCTCCCCCTGTAGCAAGGTGATCCCCCCAGATTGCAGCAACATGCCAACAGGCATTGCAAAGCAGGTCACTGCAATGATGCCAGACCTGCTCATAACTGCGGTTATGCAAGCTGACATCATTGACCCTGTGGACTAGATCGTTGCACAGGGTGGTCTGCTCCTGCTGCTCATGGGCTGTCCTGCCAAACAGCACCTGGTAGTGGTGTACCTGGTGGTTGATGATGACCTCATTTTTGTCTGCTGAATACACAGTTAACCTGCCATGTGACATCTTGCCTGAAAGACATAAACACACTGTCATGGCAATCCACTACTATAAATCCCTACATCATGTGGGCATGGTCTCTTTACCTTTCCTGTATGGTGGACATCCTTCCTTTGTGTGGGCAGCAGTGTTACAGACAGCAGGTAGCAATAACTCTTACAAGAGGACTTGCAGACTCAGGTCAGCTACTTTTTTGTATAAGGTTCCAGAACTACAGACAGAGCATGAATAGTATTATTATATGCATTGTTACAGAGTTTGTATATACATACTAGTTTAACATGGAATGCTGCCTGTTGGCAGAGATCTCAAATGTGGGCCTATCCACATGTTGGCCAGAGGCATGCCTGTTATGTTTTGTCTGTCCAACACAGGTCTTCTGTCAGAAATATAACTGGCAGTGTGTGTGTTGAGTGCTATCAGTACATGGCTACATACATTTGTGTTTCTGACTTCATATTCCTGACTAAGGGTATGTTGCAGACTATCATTTAACACCAGCAACTTGCTCAGTGTATGACAACACTATTTCACATATGGGCCTGTGTTCCAGCATCTGTCCTCCACCTACATACCAGGCTTTGTCCATATGACATGCAGTAAGGGATTATTATGCAGTGGCCTGTGATTATGTCATGCTGCCATTCCTGCCATCATTCCATTTCTGTTATGGCCCCCACACATATTGTGCGGTAGGGTCCATATATATGTGGGCTTCATCTGCACAAAACATGTATGCCCTTCTGCAGTTCAGAGGTCAGTGTATGTAACAGTGTATATGCCCCTGTAAGTCAGTCTATGGGGGGTGGGTGCACCATAAGTAACCTAGGCTGTTACAATGTGTGAGGGATATAAGTAGTAAGCTGCATTAAGGTGTATGTATGTATATTACCATACATTTCACCTTGGGAACATTGCTGGCCTACTGTTTACTGCCATACAGACTGTTCTGTCTGTCAGTGTGATTGTGATGTTTTCAGTTATGCATTGTTATGCAACAGATACATCCCATTGTGTCAGCTTAAGTCTTTTCCCCCTAGGGATTGAGTACAGAATGTAGTTAGAGGCTACTGGCTATACATCTGCATTACGTATTATTGCTTGATTGTTATCCTGTGCCCCAGTCTGTCTGTACTGTTGTACTACTTGAAGGCCTTGGCCTGGACAGTAACATATGTTATGTTTTCGGATCACTTTATTAAATGATCTGTTTGAGAGTTGCATTAATCTATTTGTATGAATTTCAAAGTCTAAACAACTATTTGACATGGCACATACAACTGTAATAGTGCACAAATACAATTTTCTTATGTATGCAAACCTGTGTGTGGTGTTATATCCTTTGACTTCTCCGTGGATATATGTTTCGGGCAACAATTGTCTTTTGTATGGGTGACATACACTGTCCATTTAATAAGGTGGCAACTGTAGGAATTCTGACTGTTCAATATGGTGTGCACCCTCTAAATATTATCTTCCTATACATATCTCTGTGTGTGTATGTGTAGTTACATATATATCTATATGCATGTATGTATATATATATATATATATATATATATATATATATATATATATATATATATATATGTGGTATTATTATTATTATTATTATTGTGTGTGTGTGTGTGTGTGTGTGTGTGTGTGTGTGTGTGTGTGTGTGTGTGTGTGTGTGTGTGTGTGTGTGTTTGTGTGTGTGTATATGTATCTTTGGAATGTTTATTGCTTCCATGTTGTACATTCCCTATGATAGCCATATTACACTGTACTGCATGCTGTGCAGATGGATGGACTGTTAATGTCTTGTTGTGTTGGGGTCCTGGGTGTGGGACTTGCAATAGTTGGTACCGTATTGGGTGGCAGGCAGATCTGTTTGCTGTGGGAATGGGGTGATATCAATACTTACAAGATGTATTAAACTTGGGCCCTCACCCCATTAACGGTGCCTTTGGTCATATATGTATTTGTTATGTTTTTCGTTTATATCTATAGATATATATCTGTATATACATGTATATATATATATATATATATATATATATATATATATATATATATATATGTATATATATATATATATATATATATATATATATATATATATATACATGTATATATATATAAAATAGATATAGATATTTATATATATATATATATATATATATATATATATATATATATATATATATATATATATATGTATGGGTCTACAACCATAAAATGAAATTACACTACAACGAAAATGAAAAGCTGGTCAGAGCTGACATGATTGCACTTTTATCACTTAGGGTTTGGGTTAACTTACTCCCCTTGAAATATTTCGATGTAGTGTAATTCCATCAAATGTAGTTTCATTCAGGTGTGGTTGGTTTCGCTAGTAAGGTTGCTTTTCATTTTCATTGTAGTGTAATTTTGTTCTATGGTAGTAGATATATATATACACACACACACACACACACACACACACACACACACACACACACACACACACACACACACACACACATACATCTACATGTATAAATACATTTCCTGTACTGTTGAATGACTGTATGACTGTGCTGGATGATATGTTTGTGAAAACATCAGGGATTATGTATATCTGACATGGCTTACTGCTAAATCACTTTGACTATGGTATGCAGGCTCCTGGGTTTGAGCATGGCAGAGGCAGTTTATTTTGTTGCTGGGCAAAACAAGGGCTGTTGGATACAGAGTGATTAAGGCACTTTTAAGCAGTTGTAAGCGGGTTTGTGTAGGTTTACATGGAGGTAAGCACTGCTAACTTCCGGTTACAGTTTCTTATACTGATTTAGTTTCTCTATTGGTTAACCTGTGTATGCATTGCTTACCCCCATGCAAACAAGCTTAAACCTGCTGACTGCTGCTTAAAAGTGCTTACTCCCATTTACCCCCGCCCTAATTTCTTTAAAAGAAATGAAAAAGGGTTGACAGGAAAGTGGTCAAAAAGGGGCACAAATAGGGAAAGACAGTAGGGAAAATAGCTAGGGATGTGCAGGACAGGTGTAGGGAAGATCCAGAGCTGCCCATTTCTTGTACAGCAACATCTGAGCATATACACTGGATTTGAACATAGATTTGGGCACCCAAATCCCTGAAAGAGGGGTGAGGACAACAATAATATGTTGTGAAGCCAATTAGACTAGATTATATGTGTCCAGTGGAGATGTGTGTGAAATGGACAGCTATGCATGAGGCGAGATTTTTTTGGGGAACAGATTGCCCTTTTTTTTCAGGTGAGAGTGGGATGTTGGGGAAGGACAGTAGGTATATTTGGTGAGGTAGGTTGGGTAGATAACAGACAAAGACAAGACAGCATACAGGGGCAGTATATGACACATGTGGGAGGCAAACACCTTGATGGTGAGGGGTGTTTGGAAATCGGAAGCCCATGAGCCCCCTAGTGGAAACAGTGGGACTGAGGTCCCCACCCATTGGCAGTTGCTACTGCACCTTCACAGCCCTGAAGGTGTCTCTGCTGGGGGCTGAGTAGGAGGGCCAGGATGACCCACTACTTGTGACACTTGGCCCTCAAGCTGGTGTAGACGATCTCCAAACTCCCTGCAGAGCTAGCTACGCATCAGTTCCTGGATCTGGCGATGGGTGACAGTGTCCTGTCTGCGTCCGCTCCTGGGGGGGTGAGCCCCATCCCCTGAGGTGGTTCCACCCGAAGGTGGTGCAGGACCAGTGGATGAGGAGGTCCCAGGGTGGGCCCCAGACACGTTAGTGCCCAGTGCCACAGCCAGCTGAGGTAGGACAGGTGGGTCCACTGGGACTGGCCTTCCCAAACATGCTATAGTGTTGCAATTTTACAACATATGTGGGTTAGTAATAGTCAACACCTTGCAGGCTTAGGTATAACAGCATGCACAGATATTCCCATTAACCCAAACCACCAGATATGGAACAGCTGCGTAGCAAACAGAACACATGCATATATGGAACCACAGTGGCCATTTCAACAGCATCCAGGTACTTCATCATGGCACACGCATAGAAACAAATGTAAATTTTTATCAAACAATAGGACATATGTCCCAACTGTAGATTTTATGCAGCACATACCGACTGAGTTGTGTATTTAGTTTATTGTTTCAGATATGGTGGGGGGAGAGAAAGATGTCAATTAACAGCTAGTATATTCCTGTATTTCTCATTACTTTCCTAGTCAGTGTTGTGATCTGTACCTTACAGGTATTAGTACACTAGCCTATGGCCTTAGTTTGGACAGTTTCATGGATGTAAACAACTATATACATGAACTGAGTTTTGCCTACAGTATACACCTCTTATCTGGTGTACCTGTGGAGATATTGTTTATTTACACTACCTGTTTCTACACATATTCCCAGATTCAAGGTTGATGCTATGCACATAGCTGTCCATCTCTTATTGCATACACTCTGGGAATGTCTTGACCACATGCAAGTGAACCGGGACATATTTTGACTACTGCCCTCTTAAACCTTTGGTGAATTGTACAATGACAGGTTTGTTTTCATTGACATTTTCCAAATATGTACAGGCCTGACAGTCATTTATATGACATGAAATGCTGCCTACATGTCAGAGATTAACACACTGATATGCCAGGGAGACAGGGTAACAGCCAGCATATATGGGCCAATTAACTAGACAGCCTGGATAATTCTATACACTTGTGGAATATGATTCTGCATACAGCTTACTAACACTCCCAGGATTCGATCCATGTCTGTGTCTGCCAAAAATAAAACAGTGTCTGTCACAGCTGAGTGTGCTATATACATATTGCTGTGCATCTTTTGTCTGATTTCTGTTTATATTTCTCCTCTGGTTTTACAATCTGACCTTGTAATTACAACACTCTTATACAGGATTTCCTAGACAGTTTTATTATGTAGCACAGTGTGGGTGGGTGACAGTGATGAGTAATACCTTATTATTCAAAGCAATTGCAACACTAACAATGCCATACAATACCAGACTAAACAGTACCAGTCCAGGATTTCAAACTATTATATCTAGGCACAGTTTTCATATCTGACAGACCTGCGGGGGGAATGTTTGTTAACACTACCTGAATGTTTTCACACATATTACCAGATTTCACATTATTATTATGCACATACGTCTCACTCTGTTACTGCACTCACTCTGGTCATAGCTTCACAACATGGGGATGGAGATGGGGCATACTTTGCATATTACTCTCATAACATTTTGTGGAGTTGCTAGAGTGACAGGTTTGCTCTTATAGATGTCTGTCAATCAGTTGTATTTCTTATTTGCTGTCTAAACGTCTGGGATCATCCCACTGATTTGCCAGGAGGACAGGGTGACAGGGTGACAGGCAGCAGATATGGGCCAATTTAATGGACATTCTGGACATATCTGTACAGTTGTGGGGTATGATTCTGCATACAACCTACTACCACTCCCAGGATTCAAACCATGGCTGTGTGTGCTAAAAAGAAAACAGTTCACATCTCAGTTAAATGTGCTAGTTGGGTTATGTTGTCTGTCTTTTCACTGTCTGCTGTCTAAGTCTCTTTCAGTTGTACTATCTGACCTCTAGGGATTACAACCATCATATACAGACATTTATACACATTTTATTTATGTAGCACAGTGGTGGTAACAGTGCTCAATACAACAGTACTATTAAGAGAATGCAACTCTACATTACCATATGATACCAGAGTAAACACATGCAGTCCAGCAGTTAGACCTTTATTGTCAGACTATTATGCTTTTATTTACACGCAACCTATATGAGGCTCTTCCTGCCATATACTCTGGTTTATGCAGTACATGCCTTAAACAATGCAAGTTTTATACAGGCAATTAACTAACTACTAATTTTTTTTAATTTTTTTAAAAATTTAATTTTTTCTAAATTTTTGAACCCCCGTAAAAAAAAAAAAAAAAAAAACCCCCCCCAAAAGCAAGGGAAGTTTTTTTTACTTAAAACCCCCTTTTGGCCTTTCCCGTCTCCCCAACCCGGGCCTTGGGGGGGAAAATCCCCCCCACAAGGGCCCATGGGGCTTCCTGGTTCACAAAGGCCCCACCCTTCCCCCCTTCCCGCCCCCCCCCCCCCCTGGGGGGGAAA
>NW_025052809.1:0-8689 GCF_019279795.1 Protopterus annectens | reverse complement strand
ATTTTTTTTTGTTAAAAATTTATTCCCTGGTATCAAAAATTTTTTTTTGGTAAATTTTAAAGGAAAAATTTGCAATTTTTTTCTTTTTTGGAAATTTAACTTGTTGTATTTTAAACACTGTTACCCACACTACCATAAATTGAATGTGTAGGAATGCCTGTATATGACAGGTGTAATCCCCAGAGGCCATTTAGTAAAGGAGATACATAGACAGTAAACAGGGAAAATGCAGACAACAAAACAAAGGCAACTGAGATGTGAACTGTTGTTTTTAGCACACAAAACCATGGTTCAATCCTGCCATGGTAGTAGTCTGCATACAGAATCATACCCACAATTTAAAGATATTCCAGAATGCCAAATGGCCCATATCTGCTGCCTATCAACCTGTCCCCTGGGAAATCAGTGGGATGATCCCAGACATAGGCAGCAAACAGAAATACAACTGATTGACACACATCTATGAAACAAAGCCACACTAGAAACTCCCCAATACCTTATGTGACTAAAAGCCATTTGTCCCATTTAACCCAACTTGTGAAGCTGTGGTCAGACTTTTACAGTAACAGAGTGAGAGGGGCATAATAGTAATGTGGAATCTGGTAGGGGGAACATTCAGGATTTAAAAAACATTCCTCCACAGGTCTCCAAATACAACACTATGCCAAATAAAAATAATAACCAGTACTGGTACTGTTCACTGGTATTGTATCATTGGTGTCATTTTAAAATAGGTTTACAATCAACCCCACGTTACAACATATAACTTCTAGGAAACTGTATAATAAAGGTCAGAAAAGCAAAAGCACGGGGGATATAAACGAAAGCGAAAGATATAAAAATTTTAAACAAAAATGGATGGCTGTTTTTTAAAACACACAAACCAAATTTGGGGATACAGAATCAACCCACAACTGTACAGATAGGCCAGAATGTCCAGTTTTCCCATATCTGATGCCTGTCCCCTGGAATCAGGGGGATGATCCCAGATGTTTGGGCAGCAAACAGGGAATACAATGATTGAACATCTTTAGAACAACCTGCACTTAAAACCCAAACTTTAAAGGGATAAAGCAAGTATGTCCATTACACCCCATGTTGTCAAGCTGTGAAAATGTGTACATAACAGAGTGAGATGTATGTGCATAAAAAAGTAACCCGAATTGTGTAAACATCAGGTAGTGCTAAAAACATTCTCCCACAGGAATTTAAACATTTGGTGAGAAATACAAAATTTATAACCTGTACTGGTACTGTTCACTTTGGTATTGTAAAAAATTGTGATTTGCATTTTCTCTGAAAAAAAAGTATCACGGGTTACTTACCACACTGTCTACAAATATAACTGTTAGAAACTGTAGTGTTTTTCAGGTCAAAAAAAGGAAGGGGAATATTCAGATGGGGACCCCAGCATTCAACAAGGGCCCAAGTCTGTGAAGAAAGGTTGGAAGTTGTGCACAACAAAACCCAGAATCTGGGATTTGGAAAAAATTAGGTTAACAAACACCTCCACAGGTATACGGGTGAGGAATGCGGGAAAAAGGGTTCCAAAGGTGACACCCAACATGCCCAAACTAAGGCTATGGGTTTAGAAGATTGAAAGGCAGATAACAGCACTGACTAGGAAAAATGTGGACTAAAAATAATATTGTTAATTGACATCTTTCCCCCCACCATATCTAAAAAAACAAATAACCAAGTGGTATGTAATGAATTGTTCTATAATGTAATTGTTTTTTTAATGGCCCATGCATTTTATAAATTTTCCAACTTTGGTGGCATGGTGCCATAAACCTGCATGCTGTTCTTTTCCCCTGGGGTCCCATTTTGCATGTGTTCTGTTTGCTATGCAACTGTTTATCTGGTGTCTGGGTTAATGGGAATATCTATGCATTTTTTTTGGTTTTAAAACCCCCAAAAAAAATTTTTTTGAAAACTGGGGCCCCATTACCTACCCATAGGAAAAACACTGGGGAAATTGCCCAGGTCCCAATTCGGGTGGCCATCGGGGGAGGGCCCCCCCCCTGAGGGGGCCATGTCCCCATCCCGGGTCCAGGTGTGTAAGAAAAAGTTTGGTGATCACCCTAAAGGGGAATTTTGTAGACACCAGCTTGACTCTCCACAACCCCCTTTGGGGCTGTGAAGGGTGCAGTTCGCCCAGGGGTGCCCTAGTACTTTTTAAATATTTTGGGGTTATTTAATATCCCCACGTTTTTAAGGTATATATGTGATAATTGTTTTCTTGTCTGTTAATTTCCTAAATATAATACCCCCCCCAACATACTCCCCAAAAACAATCTGCCCCACACTTCCCCCATACATGTGTCCTTTTTGACAAGTGTCCACGGGACACATGTAATCTGGTTAATGGCATACATTTATTGTTTTACCCTATTTGAGTAAAACACCCCCAAAATTTGTGTATATGCACACTTTGGAAGGGGCCTATGGACCTTCCCACCTTCCTGCACATCCCGGCACCCATATCTTTCCTCTTTGTCCCCCACCTTTTTCCTATAAACCCCCAAAAAAATTCAAAAAGTAAGCTGGGGGCCCTTTTGTAGAAATGCTACACATTAAGCTTTTGAAGTTAACTGGTAAAGAAACTGAAACCCAAATTTCACTTACCCCCCTAAAACACCGCTTCAAAATCAAAAAGGGCCCCCTTGTTTACCACTGCCATGTCAAAATTTTGATGCCAAACATATCACCACCCTCATTAACACAAAAGTATTAAAATTTTTGTGTGTTTTTTTGTTTAATATTTAAACAAATAAAAAAAAAAAAAAAAAAATTTTATAAAAAAATTTTAAATAAAAAACAACCCCTATATATATAATAAATTTTTAAAAATTTTTTCAATATATATATAATATATATATTATATATATATATAATATTACATATATATATATATATTTTTCATTTCAAATCCTAATTTTTTTTTTTCTAATTTTTCTTTAAAAATTTATATTATTTAATTTTTTTAATTTATATATAAAAAATTAAACTAATAATATTTAAAAATACACAATAAAAAAATAAAAATTATTCCCAAAAAACAATTTTAAAAAAAAAAAAATGAAAAATATACAAAAAAAACAATCCCTAAAATTTCCAATTTAATTTAAAAAAAACAATAATAAAATTTAACAACATATTATATTATTATTTACATAATATAATTATTAAAATTTAATAATATAAATAATAAATACACAAATATATTACATATATATATATATATATATATATATATATATATATATAACAATATATATATATATATATATAAAAAAATATATATATATATATATTAATTTTAAATACAAAACATAAAATATGTTTTCATTTAAAAAATTTAAAAACACAAAAAATATTTAAAAAAATTTTTAATTAAAATTTAAAAAATTTAAAATTTATAAAAAAATACAAATTAAAAAAAAATTTTGCCCCCAAATTAAAACCCCCAAAAAAGTCATAGGTATAACACCACACACAGTTCATAAAATAAAATTTGGCCCCCCTACAAATGCAAATTTTTTAAATTTCACCAAACATATATAAAAATTTGCAAAATGGAAAACTTTTTACTAATACAAATTTTTTGCCCTGGAAATTTTAACAACTTTTTTCTTTTTTAAAAAACCCCAAACCCTTAAATATAAATATAAAAATCCACAATAAAAAATCAAATAATAATAATTATATTACACCTTATTAATTTTAAAATATATTAAAATTATTAAAATATTAATTTAAAAAAATAATGACACCATCACAAGCAATGACAAAAAACAGTTGAATGGCAAGGCATAGGGCCCCATTAACCCTTTTTTAAAATAATGTAAATAATGAATTGTTGGCTGCACCCAAAACCAAGGAGTCATGATACCCCCACAGTTGTAAAGCCTGGTTATTTATGGTCATCCCCTGACTCAATAAACAGGGCCATTACCCCTTTACATACATGGTCTGGGGAAAGGGCACACTGTTTGTAGGGAAGCCCCAAATAGGCCCCCCCCAAAAGGTGGGGGATACAAACATACAGGAGGAATGGGAGTGTATATCACAGCCCCTACAAAAAACCCCCGACACATTTATAGTGAAAGCTTGGGTTTTATGGAGGACGACTAACAAGGCCCCTATTGGAAAACGGGCCCTACAAAGAAGTCCCGGTGAAGGATAGCTGCAAAACCCTTAGTCAGGAAAAAAAGGTTAAAAAAAAAAAGGATGTACCAGTACTAAGCACTCAACACAAAAAACCAGTAAATATCTGACACAGGACCTGTTGGTGGAAGCAAAACATGATAGGCAACCTTGGCCACCAAAAGGATACCCACAGTTTGGGGCTATGCAGACAGATGATTCCAAGGAAAATAAGAACAAAAAACCCGAAAACCCGTCTATCAAAGCATAAACAACTTACCCCACCCTTTTTTGGAACCTCCTACAAAAGTACTGGTGAGGTTGTTCTCCTGTAAGAGGTAGCTATTTTCTGTAAAATGATGCCCACACACAGGAAGGATGTCCCCAACAGGGAAAAGGAAAGGGACCATGCCCACAGAGTAGGGATTTAAGTATGGGTTTCCATGACAGGGGAATTAAGTACTACACAGCAAACTCCTCATTAGCAAGTGGAGGACACTGATTGGTGCAGAGGCCATCACCTGATCATGTGCATCACCTACAAAGCCATGCTGAATCTATTCAAAGCAGCTCAATCCATTTACTGGAGAGAGAAAAGAAAAAAAAGAAAAGGGAAAGGCATTCACCAGCATTTTCCCCAAAACATCATTCCCACAACATGTATGTGAAGTATATATACATGTAATAGAATGTAGTACCTGGTCCATAATAATGGGATAGATGATGTGGAATGATCTGTATGTGCCATCAGGTGTTGTTGTGATGATGTTCAACTGAACAACTGCTATGGACAATAGTGTCTGTCCCTGTGTGTAGTGGGCCATAGCCGTCAACTGTGCAGGTCAGCACTGACTGACAAGATGTAAGCCATCATAGTGTATGTTGTGTAATGGGAAGTATGTATATTACATGGCCAATAGCTGGTGGTGGAAGTAATGCCATTTATGATGGACATGTGGGACCCATGGCCCTCCACTGGCAGGATACTCGGGTTAATCTGTAATGTAGCATGCTGGAATGCCATAGGTGTGTAATAGGGTCACCTGCAATTGGGTCCTACATATACCCCCCAATGTCAGGCCGTGTCCATATGTGGCACCTGTCTGTGTTGTAGCAAGGCAGAACAGTGCAGCTGTGAAGGAAGGTGCTGTGAGATTGTGGAGCTGATGTCTGAATGTACCCCACATATAGGTATGCATATGTGTACATATGTCACATATATAATATATAAAGATATATATGTATATCAGCACGCATGTCCACAAATATACAGATACCCATGTGTAGACATATATATGTGCACATGTATACATCACGTATATTTACACATATATAAATATATACCTATATGCACGCCTACATATATACAAACACACAAACATATATGTATGTAAAGACATGTCCCCTATATTACTACCACAGTGATGAGTGCTATGTGTGAGGCACCAGCACACATAGCAATACACAGATATCTACAGCTGGCAGTGTGTGCAATATGAATGGATATGTCACATGTTAGTCCCTTGTTGGGATCACATTGCCCCCATCTGTGAAGCATTCAATGGGAATCTGGGGAAGTATGGCAGGTACACTTGTGGAGGTGGTCAGGATTGGTAGACATAGAGGACAGTCTACATATGTGACATGTGGTGGGTAAAACATGGATGGTGTGTGTGGTGATGTGGACACCCCTGGGAATATGGCACAATGGGGATGCTATCACAAAAGCAGTCCATGTGAAGGTGCTGGTCTGAAGACTGAG
This sequence comes from Protopterus annectens, assembly GCF_019279795.1. Lineage (NCBI taxonomy): Eukaryota > Metazoa > Chordata > Ceratodontiformes > Protopteridae > Protopterus > Protopterus annectens. The sequence continues at coordinate 2,778 of NW_025052809.1, read as the reverse complement.
CAGGAGGAGCATGTTGGCCCTGTGAATGTTTTGGGGGCCAGACTGATGTAGCACATCCCACATGTCTGTGGAGGTATGGAACAGACCCTAGCCTGACCTCAGGGACAGTAACATGTCTGTGTGTCCCAAGGACAACATCCCTGGGTGCCACCTGATGGTGCTGGACCAGTACATGAGGAGGCCCAGGTTGGGACACATATGTGATATGGCCAGGTCATCATCACATATTGTATCACTGTTATAGGTTCATGGTACTAGGCTATCTGCCCATGGGCTTTTAAGCCTAGCCAGGTGGAGACATTGATTAATCTGAGCCTCTGTCAAGAAGAGCCAATGAAGTGATCCCGGGTTGACCCATCCACTGTTTCTCTGAAGAGTGAGGGGCCCTAATGTAGTTGGACCAAAGCATGGGGAGTCTCTGTGACAGGAATCTATCCTGAGCAACTGGCTCGCAGTGACTTGGATTTCTGCTTGTCCATCAATTCTGAGTTGGACATGGCTTTGTAAGTCAGGCAGAGATTATAACATAAGTACACCAGATTTTTAGAACATATGTTGGTAGTAATAGTCTACACAATCCCGGTACATGTCTAACAGCATGCATAGATATCCCCAATACACAGAATGTCAGATGTGCAGCAACCCCAGAGCAGCCATACCACGGCATATTAACCATAGGGGCCCCTGACAATGGCATGCAGGTGAATAGTTTTAACAGGCCAGCAATGATAGTGTCCACACGGGGAACATGGCTACAAAATAGCAGAAAGTGTGGTACAAATCTGTCCCACTGGTAGGTAAGCTGTAGCCATACCTAATGAGTTGTTTTACATTTTGTGAAGCTGATATGGTGGGGGTGACAGAGATGTGTATTAGAACTGTGGTAACCTTGCTGATAGTTTCAGACCTGTTCCATCTTTATGTCTTTCAGAAGATGGCACATGCATGGTTGCCCACCTTTTCCCCAAGCGAGAATGATGTTTGAATCACACCATCCAGCACTACCAGTGCTGTTTGGCAGGGCGAAATGAGCAGCAGGAGTGGCCCCCCTGTGGAATGACCTAGTCCACAGGGTCAATGATGTGGACTGCACAACCGCAGTTATGAGCAGGCCCGGGCATCATTGTACTGACCTGCACAATGCCCAGATGCTGCTGCAGTCTGGGGATCCCCTCCAAGGGGCATGCCATCCATCCCCCACATGTGGAGGAGCCCCCGGCCAGCCTTGTGCACCTGCCCATCCGCACCCCCAACTGCTGGACCCTTTGTGGAGGTGGGTGTCACCCACACACGGGAGGAGGCAGGGGCACGGGGCACATCAGTAGACCACTTTGTGTATACATCTGCATTGGTACAGGTAGATCATGCATATCTGACATGTCTTAAATATATTGTGTTGCTGCACTGTAGTGATAAACAGATTTCCCGATGTGGTAGTATTTGGAAATGTACCATTGATGTATTGTAATACTGCACCCATGTAGCACTGCCACAGGTGTGGGCCCCTGACATTGCATCTCACCCTCTTATGTAGGTCCCCCCGGATACCACCAAGGCAGAAGCCTATAGCTGGTGAGTATGTTTTATGTAGATGCTTGCCAGTAATGGTGAAGGTATATTCCATGCACACATCTAACAAACCTTCCCGAATGCATGCTGTACATGTGCATGTTTTTCTGTGAAATGCAGGTCTCACAGGGTGACCATGATGGGTATTTGGGAAAGGGGATGTCAGACACCTGCATGATAACTAACATCCTGTCATTGGGAATGTGTCCACAGGGGGTAACAATGGTGGAGACATGGCCTACAGTGGACATTTTGAACAAAACATATACAGTGCAAACCAGTGTATATACCAGGACAATGGCAACTGCTGCAGAGATACACTATGGCATAAGGATTACAGTAGTCCACATTATCAGCTGGGCTAGGCTGCAACATGTGGTGTTCAGTGTATGGGACACTGCAAAGGCACAGTGTAGGGCTTACTTGTCATGCATCTGCAAAAGGCTGAAGGAGGGGGTTCAGCATGACACACCAGTGCACTGCAGCAGGGATCCTAAGGATGCTAGAATGGCTTATCTGCACATAGTCAGGTTCAGGACCTGTGGCAGTAACCCACCCCCACAGCAATAGTGATGGCAGGGGTGAACACCAGGGATGTGCACAGGTAGACCTTGCAATCATGCAGAATAGGGGACTGTGGGGAGACTGAACATACACTGGCAAATGCAGATGGCCCCTGCTGTATACCCCTGCCAGGAGAGTGACTGCTGTAGTACACACAACAAGAGGTGTAAAACCATCATAAGGGTGTACAAATACCCACATGGTGTGTATGCATGGGCAGCACCCCACACCTAACACAATCTGTAGACACTGCATGTGAAAGTACAGGCATATGTCACATATGGGCCTGTACTGCTAAGATATGGGGATGTGGTCCCATGGCAGATCAAGGATTTTTGTCAAATCAATAAAAGGGGGTACACCCCATAGCCAGGTATGCTCTGATGGTTGTCAGTGTAAGAGTATTGGGGTGGTCATACATGGTCTGTTGATGTTGACAGCTGTAAATCAGGCATCAGGCATTCACCCAAAACATGTCCACATATCATCCCAGGTATGTGTTGCTGAAAACAAGGGGGTGTGAGAAAAGGGCATAACTGACACAGTACTAAAATTTTGCAATGGGTTGTACACCTGTAGTTGTGGTGCACAGTACATGGGGGTGCCCGGGAACAAAGTGCACAGGGCCCAAAATACCTGGTTTTA
>NW_025052808.1:0-10739 GCF_019279795.1 Protopterus annectens | reverse complement strand
CTACATTATTTAATACTGCTAGCTTTTCACAACTAACAGCACTACATTATTTAATACCGGTAGCTTTTCACAACTAGCAACACGACATTATTTAATACCGGTAGCTTTTCACAACTAGCAACACTACATTATTGAACACTGTAGCTTTTCACAACCAACATTACATTATTTAATACCGGCAGCTTTTTACAACTAACAGCATTACATTATTTAATACTGGTAGCTTTTCACAACTAACAGCATTACATTATTTAATACTTATAGCTTTTCACAACTAACAGCACTACATTATTTAATACTTGTAGCTTTTTACAACTAACAGCACTACATTATTTAATACTGGTAGGTTTTCACAACTAACAGCATTACATTATTTAATATTGATAGCTTTTCATAACTAACAGCACTACATTCTTTAATACTGGTAGCTTTTCACAACTAACAACACTACATTATTTAATACTGGTAGCTTTTCACAACAACACTACATTATTTAATACTGGTAGCACTTCACAACTAACAACTCTACATTATTTAATACTGTAGCTTTTCACAACCAACATTACATTATTTCATACCAGCAGGTTTTCACAACTAACAACATTATATTATTTAATGCCAGTAGCATTTCACAACTAACAACACTACCTTATTTAATACCGGTAGCTTTTCACAACTAACAATACCACATTGTTTAATACTGGTAGCTTTTCACAACTAACAACACTACACTATTTAATACTTCTAGCTTTTCACAACTAACAACACTACATTATTTAATACTGATAGCTTTTCACAACTAACAATAATACATTATTTAATACTGGTAGCTTTTCACAACTAACAGCACTACATTATGTAAAACTGGTAGCTTTTCACAACTAACAGCACTACATTATTTAATACTGGTAGCTTTTCACAACTAACAGCACTGCATTATTTAATACTGGTAGCTTTTCACAACTAACAGCACTACATTATTTAATACTGGTAGCTTTTCACAACTAACAGCACTTCATTATTTAATACCGGCAGCTTTTCACAACTAACAACACTACATTATTTAATACCGGTAGCTTTTCACAACTAACAACACTACATTATTTAATACCGGTAGCATTTCACAACTAACAACTCTACATTATTTAATACCGTAGCTTTTCACAACCAACATTACATTATTTCATACCAGCAGCTTTTCACAACTAACAACATTATATTATTTAATACCAGTAGCATTTCACAACTAACAACACTACCTTATTTAATACCGGTAGCTTTTCACAACTAACAACACTACATTATTTAATACTGGTAGCTTTTCACAACTAACAACACTACATTATTTAATACTGGTAGCTTTTCACAACTAACAACACTACATTATATAATACTGCTAGCTTTTCACAACTAACAACACTACATTATTTAATACTGCTATCTTTTCACAACTAACACCACTACATTATTTAATACTGGTAGCTTTTCACAACTAACAGCACTACATTATTTAATACTGGTAGCTTTTCACAACTAACAGCACTACATTATTTAATACTGGGAGCTTTTCACAACTAACAGCACTACATTATTTAATACCGGTAGCTTTTCACAACTATCAGCACTACATTATTTAATACTGGTAGCTATTTTGCTCATTGTCATTCTAATGAGTCATGAGAAGGCAACTTTGATTTGAGCAAATGAAGACGGTGAGACACTTTCATCTACAGCACAGTTAGTCTCCTTATCTTGTTGACTGTTAATGTGAAAAAAATATTCTATTTATTTCAATGGAATGCATAGTACCTCTTAACAGTAGAATGTAAATTGAGCATATAAACAGGGTTTAGTTGCATTCAACCATAGCACATACAGTCCCTTTATTTAATTGCCTGCCAGCATAAAAACACACCTGAAATTATGATGATCTCTCCTGCCTTTCAAACTGGCTGTCCCCAAACACAACTAACAACACTGCATTACTAAATACTGCTAGCTTTTCACAACTAACAACACAACATTATTTAATACAGGTAGCTTTTCACAACTAACAACACTACATTATTTAATACTCGTAGATTTTCACTACTAACAGCACTGCATTATTTAATACTGGTAGCTTTTCACAACTAACAGCATTACATTATTTAATACTGGTAGCTTTTCACAACTAACAGCACTACATTATTTAATACTGGTAGCTTTTCACAACTAACAGCACTACATTATTTAATACTGGTAGCTTTTCACAACTAACAGCACTACATTATTTAATACCGGTAGCTTTTCACAACTAACAACACTACATTATTTTATACTGGTAGCTTTTCACAACTAACTACACTACATTATTTAAAACCAGTAGCTTTTCACAACTAACAACACTACATTATTTAATACCATAGCTTTTCACAACCAAAATTACATTATTTAATACTGGTAGCTTTTCACAACTAACAACACTATATTATTTAATGCCAGTAGCTTTTTACAACTAACAACACTGCCTTATTTAATACTGGTAGCTTTTCACAACTAACAACACTACCTAATTTAATACTGGTAGCTTTTCACAATAAACAAGACTACATTATTTAATACTGCTAGCTTTTCACAACTAACAACACTACATTATTTAATACTGGTAGCTATTCACAACTAACAACACTACATTATTTAATACTGCTAGCTTTTCACAACCAACAACACTACATTATTTAATACTGCTAGCTTTTCACAACTAACAACACTACATTATTTAATACTGATAGCTTTTCACAACTAACAACATTACATTATTTAATACTGGTAGCTTTTCACAACTAACAGCACTACATTATTTAATACTGGTAGCTTTTTACAACTAACAGCACTACATTATTTAATACTGGTAGCTTTTCACAACTAACAGCATTACATTATTTAATATTGATAGCTTTTCATAACTAACAGCACTACATTATTTAATACTGGTAGCTTTTCACAACTAACAACACTACATTATTTAATACTGGTAGCTTTTCACAACAACACTACATTATTTAATACTGGTAGCTTTTCACAACAACAGTACATTATTTAATACTGGTAGCTTTTCACAACTAACAACACATTATTTAATACTGGTAGCTTTTCACAACTAACAACACATTATTTAATACTGGTAGCTTTTTACAACTAACAACACTACATTATTTAATCCTGCTAGCTTTTCGCAACTAACAACACTACATTATTTAATACTGGTAGCTTTTCACAACTAACAACACTACATTATTTAATATGTCTAGATTTTCACAACTAACAACACTACATTATTTAATACTGCTAGCTTTTCACAACTAACAACTCTACATTATTTAATACTGCTAGCTTTTCACAACTAACAGCACTACATTATTTAATACCGGTAGCTTTTCACAACTAACAACACTACATTATTTAATACCGGTAGCTTTTCACAACTAGCAACACTACATTATTTAACACCGTAGCTTTTCACAACCAACATTACATTATTTAATACCGGTAGCTTTTTCAACTAACAGCACTACATTATTTAATACTGGTAGCTTTTCACAACTAACAGCATTACATTATTTAATACTTGTAGCTTTTCACAACTAACAGCACTACATTATTTAATACTTGTAGCTTTTTACAACTAACAGCACTACATTATTTAATACTGGTAGCTTTTCACAACTAACAGCATTACATTATTTAATATTGATAGCTTTTCATAACTAACAGCACTACATTCTTTAATACTGGTAGCTTTTCACAACTAACAACACTACATTATTTAATACTGGTAGGTTTTCACAACAACACTACATTATTTAATACTGGTAGCTTTTCACAACAACACTACGTTATTTAATACTGGTAGCTTTTCACAACTAACAACACATTATTTAATACTGGTAGCTTTTTACAACTAACAACACTACATTATTTAATACTGCTAGCTTTTCACAAGTAACAACACAACATTATTTAATACTGGTAGCTTTTCACAACTAACAACACTACAATATTTAATACTGTCAGCTTTTCACAACTAACAATAATACATTATTTAATACTGGTAGCTTTTCACAACTAACAGCACTACATTATGTAATACTGGTAGCCCTTTACATCTAACAGCACTAAATTATTTAATACTGGTAGCTTTTCACAACTAACAACACTACATTATTTAATACTGGTAGCTTTTCATAACTAACAGCACTACATTATTTAATACTGGTAGCTTTTCACAACAAACAGTACTTCATTATTTAATACCGGCAGCTTTTCACAACTAACAACACTACATTATTTAATACCGGTAGCTTTTCACAACTAACAACACTACATTATTTAATACCGGTAGCTTTTCACAACTAACAACTCTACATTATTTAATACCGTAGCTTTTCACAACCAACATTACATTATTTCATACCAGCAGCTTTTCACAACTAACAACATTATATTATTTAATACCAGTAGCATTTCACAACTAACAACACAACCTTATTTAATACCGGCAGCTTTTCACAACTAACAGCACTACATTATTTAATACTGGTAGCTTTTCACAACTAACAGCATTACATTATTTAATACTGGTAGCTTTTCACAACTAACAACACTACATTATTTAATACTGCTAGCTTTTCACAACTAACAACACTACATTATTTAATACTGGTAGCTTTTCACAGCTAACAACACTACATTATTTAATATTGGTAGCTTTTCACAACTAACAACATTACATTATTTAATACTGGTAGCTTTTCACAACTAACAGCACTACATTATTTAATACTGGTAGCTTTTTACAAGTAACAACACCATATTACTTAATACTGGTAGCTTTTCACAACTAACAGCACTACATTATTTAATATTGATAGCTTTTCATAATTAACAGCACTACATTATTTAATACTCGTAGCTTTTCACAGCTAACAGCACTACATTATTTAATACTGGTAGCTTTCACAACTAACAACACTAAATTATTTAATACCGTAGCTTTTCACAACCAACATTACATTATTTAATACTGGTAGCTTTTCACAACTAACAACACTATATTATTTAATACCGGTAGCTTTTCACAACTAACAACACTACCTTATTTAGTACCGGTAGCTTTTCACAACTAACAACACTACCCAATTTAATACTGGTAGCTTTTCACAATAAACAAGACTACATTATTTAATACTGCTAGCTTTTCACAACTGTAGTAAGAAAAGCAAACAAACTGATAAAAAACTGGAAACAGCAACCTTGTAGCCGGAAAGCCAACTCTAACCCAAAAGAATTCAAATACAAAGTAACTTCTTTAACGCAAAAGTTTTTATTCTTCAAAAAAGAGCGTTTTCGCCGTGACTCCTGTCACAGCTTCATCAGAAGAAAAATACAAATAGAAACAGCTATCCAAACATTTAAATACTCTCATACAGGAAGTGACAAAACAGTACCAGTCCTGTGGGCTTAATTAAAAACATAATTAAAATCAAAACAAAATAAATGTATATCACAAACTACTTATACTAAATTATGTATACATTCATAATGTGTTATAAAACTATTAATAATAATAATGTTAAAAACGTTTTTTAAGAAACGTTTTTTATATTTTTAACAAGAAGTCAGAAACATTTACCTAAAATAACTCTTTAACTTCAATATACATGAAATATTGCAATTCTCATTTAGACCAACAGGTCTAAATGCATCCAAGTTCAACTGCCAAGTTAATTCAGTGCACTCAAGCATGATTTCAACAGGACCACCCCTAATGTTCTGAGGTACCTGGTCAATACCCATAAAACTGAATGAGTGCCCTGGGTTGTTTTTTACATGTTTTGCTAAAGCATTCTCAAGGAATGTTTTTTTTATAGCATAAAGGTGTTGGTAAACTCTTTCTTTTAGTTTGCGATTTGTTTTTCCTATATAAAAAGATGGACAACAATTACACAAAGCAATGTATACCACCGATTTAGATTCGCAAGATATCCTTTGATTGATCTGGTACCTTATATTTCTAACAAAGAAAGAGTTACCTGTCATCATAACTTTACACATATTACAACGGCCACATTTAAATGAGCCACTGGCTCTCGTAGAACCATGGGAATGTGATGTACGTTGCAACATTTCTTTTAAATTGTTACTTCTTCTATATATAACGAAAGGACGTTCACCTAACTTTTCAATGAAGTTAACTGAATTAATCACCAACGGCCAATTTTTTAAAATTATAGCCCAAATGTCAGTAGAATTTAAGTTATATTGGGTAATAAAACTCAAAGAAAAATCCCTACATGTAGTAGAAACATTTTGATTTGTTAATTCAATGTCGGTAGTAAACTGGACATCAATAACCTGATCCAGCAAAGGCTTATAAATACCCTTTACACGCTTAGAATCAACTTCTAAAATAAGATCATTTAGAAGTGCAGTAGGGTATCCACGATTTAAAAATAAATCCTTCAAAAACTGACACTCAGTTCTAAAATCACTTAATGTGCTACACATCCTTCCTGCACGTACAAGCTGGCCCTTAACTATAGATTTTTTCTGTTTAGATGGGTGTAAGCTAGTGTAGTGCAGGAAGGAGTTACAATAAGTGGGCTTTCTAAAAATCTTTGAAAAGTAAACTCCTTCTGTAAAGTCCTTTGCTAGTCTCACATCTAAATATTCTGTTTCATCAGTAGAGAAGTTAAAGGTAAATTTTAAACAATCCGTAGTGTTGTTTATATAATCAACAAAAAACTGTGCATCAGATTCAGTTCCTTTGAAAAGAATGAATATATCATCCAAGAATCTAGTGTAGTAATTAATGTTTTGCATTATAGATTCATTGGATAGAATAAAACGCTTTTCCCAAAAAGCTACAAATAAATTAGCTACGCTCGCCCCGCAGGGCGAGCCCATGGCTATTCCACGTTTCTGTAAATAAAATTTCTGATCAAATACAAAGAAGTTGGAAGACAACACTATGCTTAAAAGCTCAGTGATGACGTCAATCTCATCTTGTGGTGCATTTAAACTTTCCATCAGAAGTTGTAACCATTCCACTGCCTCATTGTGTGGAATGGATGTGTATAAGTCCGTGACATCAACAGTTAGAAAGTTCAACTCAGGATTGAAGTTAATACTGTTGATGTCACGGAGAAAGGACCAAGAGTCCTTACAGATTGTGGAAATTTTTTTCACATATTTTGATAAAATGTTATCTATCAATTTTGAGCAAGGGTAGGTCATGGAAGACCTACCATCTATTAATGCCCTCATGGGGGGGTTTTGTTGGTCTTTGTGTATCTTCGGTATTCCGAACATTACAGGCAACTTTGGTGTAATAATATCAATATAATTATATGTATCTAAATCAATTTTGCCTGCAAGAAAAAGGTCCCGGAAATACCCCCTGATACGACCTTGAGTTACGTTGATCTCATTTAAGGAGGAAATCTCGTAAGCCTGAGATGTAAGAATCTCAAGCATTTTCTCCTTATATTGGGAGTCGTCAAAGACCACCAATCCACCCCCTTTGTCTGGCTTTAAGAACCTTACTGGTAGAAAACGCAGGTTATTTAACCATTGGCGTTGTTCATCAGAGATGTTCATATTTTTAGAAATAGTGTTTGTTTTATGAATAGTGAAAAGATGTCTTATATCTATTTCACACATCTGCTCAAAAAGCAATAGGTTAGGTTGAATAGGAGGATTAAATACACTAGGTAGTCTTAGTTTATTATTATCCCTTGTAGTCTCATTGTTAAGTAACATTCTCAAATTCAACTTGCGTGTATAACATTTCAAGTCGATAAGAGTTTTTGCTAAGTTCCCATAAGTACTAGGGATAAAAGTATATCCCAGTGCTAATAATTCCACTAAATCAGAATCTAATTCTAAAGTGGAAAAATTATAAATAGTAAAATCTTTTTTAAGATTAGTATGTATGATAGGTACTTGTGGGAGAGTTTGAGGTCTTGGAAGGGTATTATTCTCCATCATTATCTCTTCCGATTCGTAGCCGCCCCTTGTTTCCTCTGGTTGTTCCCTAAAAAAACATTTTCATTAGGGGCTGTGGCTTGACCTTGATTGTGTTGGCCAGTTCTACCTGTTGTTTTTTGATGTCTAGTGTTATTGTTAACAGTTGAAGAACCCTTTAATCTGTTACTTCTTCTCACATCCTGTGTAGCAGAGGCAGTAGGTTGTTCACCTTCCTCAACTGTACTCAGTGTTTGCTCTGTTTCAAGAATGGTAGAAGACCCATTTAATCCTGTAGTCTTAGAAACTGGAACTCTAATAGTTAAATTAGGGTAAGCCTGACTAGATGAATAAACAGTCCTGTCTCTTACTAGTTTTTTATTTTTGTTTGTTTTTAACTTGTTTAACAAAGCATCTATACTCGAAAAAATGCGTTCATAATCATATTTGAACTGCAAAAAAGACATATTATTTTTAATTTCTTCATCCAGTATGTTCACTTCAGATATAAGCGACAAAATATGTATGTCATAATGCTTAACAATAACATTTAATAGTTGGAATCCTTGTTCCTGAAATAAACATTCCAATTCTGCAAGGTAGACTTGGTCTACTAACAGTCCCGAAGGAGTGAAGTTGTTCCTTAAGCCTTTTGGTATTAATTTTTCTTTTAAACATTGCCTAAAATAAGCAGCCTCAAGCTGCAGTTTTTTCAATTTAAGCAACTTTAAATCAAATACCTTTAGGCAGTCATTGATTTTATTCGCATCGTTCACTGAAGTTGAAGCGTTGTGGCAGTCCGCTCCAGTCATGTCAACTGGAAGAAAAGAAAAAGGATTTTCCTTATTAATCCAACCAGTCAAAGATACGTGACCACGCTCCAACTCGCCTTCATGTAAAATATTCAAACCAATAACAGGTGGTGTGCGTGTGTTTGAATTAGCAACAACAGCATAAGTTTGTGCAAGCTCGTTCTGCACTTGAGAAGTTGTAGGAAACAACTCCATTTCCCTCGTAGTAAGTAAACCGCCTTTACGGTGGTTTGAACACACAGTACCTTGTTGGTTACTCCGTGGAGGTAAACCTCTTGACGGTTGAGCTGCCGGAATTGAAGTTTCGGACTCATCCGAAAGTGGAACCAAAGCGGAAACTGGCACAACATCTTGTTCAATGTTACCGGTTGTAATAGGATTCCGTTCAATGGCATCCATACGGATGTGTAAAGCTTCTATTTTTTGAGAGATAGAAGCTAGTAACGAATATATGTCCACTTCATTAGAGCTTTTTGAATTAGTAGCTGTTCCAAAGAGGTTAGGGCTTACCGGACAAACAGGAGTACTTGATTCCATAATGGTAAACAAACGGTAGTAAGAAAAGCAAACAAACTGATAAAAAACTGGAAACAGCAACCTTGTAGCCGGAAAGCCAACTCTAACCCAAAAGAATTCAAATACAAAGTAACTTCTTTAACGCAAAAGTTTTTATTCTTCAAAAAAGAGCGTTTTCGCCGTGACTCCTGTCACAGCTTCATCAGAAGAAAAATACAAATAGAAACAGCTATCCAAACATTTAAATACTCTCATACAGGAAGTGACAAAACAGTACCAGTCCTGTGGGCTTAATTAAAAACATAATTAAAATCAAAACAAAATAAATGTATATCACAAACTACTTATACTAAATTATGTATACATTCATAATGTGTTATAAAACTATTAATAATAATAATGTTAAAAACGTTTTTTAAAAAACGTTTTTTATATTTTTAACAAGAAGTCAGAAACATTTACCTAAAATAACTCTTTAACTTCAATATACATGAAATATTGCAATTCTCATTTAGACCAACAGGTCTAAATGCATCCAAGTTCAACTGCCAAGTTAATTCAGTGCACTCAAGCATGATTTCAACAGGACCACCCCTAATGTTCTGAGGTACCTGGTCAATACCCATAAAACTGAATGAGTGCCCTGGGTTGTTTTTTACATGTTTTGCTAAAGCATTCTCAAGCAATGGTTTTTTTATAGCATAAAGGTGTTGGTAAACTCTTTCTTTTAGTTTGCGATTTGTTTTTCCTATATAAAAAGATGGACAACAATTGCACAAAGCAATGTATACCACCGATTTAGATTCGCAAGATATCCTTTGATTGATCTGGTACCTTATATTTCTAACAAAGAAAGAGTTACCTGTCATCATAACTTTACACATATTACAACGGCCACATTTAAATGAGCCACTGGCTCTCGTAGAACCATGGGAATGTGATGTACGTTGCAACATTTCTTTTAAATTGTTACTTCTTCTATATATAACGAAAGGACGTTCACCTAATAGCGTAGCTAATTTATTTGTAGCTTTTTGGGAAAAGCGTTTATTCTATCCAATGAATCTATAATGCAAAACATTAATTACTACACTAGATTCTTGGATGATATATTCATTCTTTTCAAAGGAACTGAATCTGATGCACAGTTTTTTGTTGATTATATAAACAACACTACGGATTGTTTAAAATTTACCTTTAACTTCTCTACTGGTGAAACAGAATATTTAGATGTGAGACTAGCAAAGGACTTTACAGAAGGAGTTTACTTTTCAAAGATTTTTAGAAAGCCCACTTATTGTAACTCCTTCCTGCACTACACTAGCTTACACCCATCTAAACAGAAAAATCTATAGTTAAGGAGCCAGCTTGTGCGTGCAGGAAGGATGTGTAGCACATTAAGTG
>NW_025052807.1:0-11071 GCF_019279795.1 Protopterus annectens | reverse complement strand
AACCCAGTCTACTAGCAAAATAGAACACTGGCTCTCCTAGTGAGTCAGCCTGATTCTTAATCCTAAAAAACTAAAAAATGTTGTTGTTTCTTCCAACTAATAGGTCCTGCTCCATCAACTCTTACTATCCAAGCTAAGGGATGGGGATGCATAATTTCTCCGGACCTCTCTACAAAATTACTAGGGGTAACCATAGACAACAAACTAAAATTTGATATACATGTAAACCAAATGATCAGAAGACCGTAGATTTAACAAGAAGCTAGGCTCTTTATATAGAATAAATAGCTTCTTGACCCCTCCAACTAAAATGGCCATTGCCCCAGACTCACCTTCTCTCTCATCACTCCTACTCTTATCCCCCACTTCACAATATAAGTAAAACTGTCATGAACCAAACTCTCCAATTGCTACAATCATATTGCTAGGTTTGTTACTGGTCACCATATATAGGGACCCATCATTGTAATTAACTTAGCCAAGCTCAACTGGTCTGAGCTTCCTAACCTTATTTCTTTCAACCTCTACTAGGTCCCACACCCACAAAACTATATACAACCCTGAATATGCTCCTTCCCTCAAAATGCTGCTTCCCCTTTGTAACAATCCACGCGTCCATTGAGGTCATCCAACCGTCTCTAATCCAAACATTCAAAACCACAAAGTAACTCTGCTGGTGACTCCCTTCTCTGGCAGCTGTAAGGTAAAATTTGGAACAAACTTCCCCATGATATTATATCCATCTCTACTTTAAGTCAATTTAAAGCTAAGCTAAAAACACATCTGGGTTCAATGCGAAGTTGTCACTGCCTAAACCCGGGATAGTCTACCTTAGGCTGGACTAACATCCATTACAATTGAATCTCCTACATCTCCTTTCTATCCTAATCCTCTCTCATTTTAGATAAATTAAAAAGAATAACATATGTTCTAATTTTGAATGTAAAATTTGCTTCACTGTTATTTAATTGCTTTTTGATACCTGTGTTTGGAGCTTTTCTCCCTGGACCTCATGAAAATGGACATGCATCCAGTCGGATCCTCCCGGTCAACAAATGTAAAATAAAAATAAAAAATAAAATAAATAAATATAACGGCATATGTCGCAGGATAGGTTGCAAAATGGCTAAGAAACAGAACCCATAAAGTCAACATTGCAGGTGCCTTGTCAGATTGAAGCCAGTCACGGAAGGGTGGTGTCCCACAAGGATGTGTCCTAGGACCCTCTTAATTGGTATTTACTTTTCAGATGTGAAAGCAAACATAGGGGGTTGTGGCTGTGACGAAAAGAGTTTGGAATGGTGATGACTGCAACCTATGAGGCACCATAGTGAATACATCAGCCGACACACAAATGCCACTACAGAATGCCGTCACAAAGGTGGATAGCTGGTGCCAGACACATGGCCTGAAACTGAATGCAACTGATGTGTATTTCATCCCCTTTGGGAGGAACAAAGTAACCCATAGCAGATCAATACATAGACAGCAAACCCACTGAGCACAGACAACAAATCAGACACCTGGGGACACATGTAGATAGTGACATCTCTTGTTGACGCACCCTGTTGCCAAAGTGGTTAGGAAGACTTCTATCTTGCCCACCTTATCATGGAGGGTTTTCCATCAAGATCATAGGAGGTCATTGTTCCACTATCCTTTTCCTTATCAGGCCCATGGATTGAATACATAAAGCCCCACATATGGTATGTACCTCACACAGCAATTGCAACAGCTGGAGACACCCCCAAAGGTACCTACCATGAAGATCAGGAGTTCTTCAACACATGTCAGATGCTTCCTAGAATAGAAATCAGCTTTGTTCGAAGTGTCATACATGCGTTACACCGGGTGTCCTGTATGCCTGACATACAAGACCATGTCCAATCAGGATTTGGTGGACATGCTCCCACTGCAAGCAATCCAAATCCACCAGAGCCATGAGAGCTGAGGATTTGAACCTCAGCACATACATGTATAGGACATGCTGGAGGGACAGAGTCATAACTCAGAGGCATCTCACACTCCTAGCAGAGTATCCCAGTCCATGTTTGACAGAGTCCCTCACTGACTCTCTCTTCAGGAGTCATCTGGACAACTGCATTTCAGAGCGGAGGCACAGACTAGACAGAGGCACAGCAGTCATGTTATTCAATTACACGTAAGGGGGTCATACTGTGTCACTACTAAGTCAGAGGCACAATCATCAGAATCTATTCTGTACACTTATTACCAGTATGATAGGGGTGGCAATAGCCACATCACATATGGCTAGGTTTATACCATGCACTAGGGCAGATAGGCTAGTAGTAGACTATGACACTATGGAAACACCGGCTGTATGTGTAATGTGTCAATCAAACAGTAATAGTGATGTGGTTTGGGGCTTGATATCTCCCAACTGTATTTCCAACATTGTTTTGTGTCTGATTCCTTCTAGCATGTCTAGAGATCAGTTGCTAGTGTCCTCTCCTGCTCAGCGCTGGTGAACCTGGGAATATTGAGGCAATGTTACACTTGCCTCATGTACACTGACAACCCTCTCCTTCTGCCATAAGAAACACACATACATGTGAGAGATGCAACTTCTCCATATAGCCAAAGTGGAGGCTGAGCTCTCTCAACATAGGACTAGCAAGACCAGAGAGAAGGTGAAGGTAACCACACACACATCACAGATCCAGTCTCACATGGCACTATCACAACTTAAGATCATACACATAGACACACAGAGACACTCTCGGAGGCTCTGATCAGGATTCTACCAGAGATGGCAGTGGCCACCACAGCAGACACTCACACAACTGCCTCCACAGGGCAATTACTGTGCACATGCACAACACATTGACCACAAGAGTCAGTGTGCCAAACAGTCACAGTCCTTAAGGCCAAAAACAATGCCAGACACACTTGTCTATGGTTGCTACCTCCATAGTCAGACACACTGGCGTCCATCTCACCAGATCGGGTATGGAGGAGGTCACAGTAAGCTGCCTATCAGGCACTGGAATCCACCATAGTAATGCAAGCACTCAGGTCACTCAACTGCAAGTACAGGTCTGACCAGTCATTATCCATGCTGGTGTGAACGACCTGAGATGTACCTCTCTGGACTACATGGAAAGAGACATAGAGGATCCCTCTGATTATGTAGAGCCAGGCAGGTATGACCCTGACCTTCGGCAGTATCCTACCTTCACCAAGTATGATGCCACATAAACAGAACAAGATGATCAGCTGTATTATTTTGCTTGGACTATGGTGTCATTCAAAGGGGTCCAATGTCTCTCTTGTCTGCCTGGGATGACATGCTGGACAGGCCTTGGTGATTTGCAAGGGGCGGCTTGCACCTGTCACCCTGGGCTTCGGATTTCGGATGATGCTCTTGCCACCCCATTGTGCCTTTTTATGCAAGATTCAGATACTACACCTACCACCCTAGAATACAGTAAAGGGACACTAAGGGTACTGCTGCTCAATGCCAGAGGTCTCAACCTCCAGCTGCACACACTCTATGCCCTTCTCGGTATGTAGCACATTGATGTCTGTGCTGTGCCTGAAACCTGGTTCACAGCTTCTGACAGCACCCCGGCACTATCGGGTGTTACCTCATATCATGCATTCTGGCACCAGCATCCGGACAACACCAAGAAGGATGGTGGGTGTCCATATTCATCAAGGACACCTCACCTCATTGTTGGTGGCAACACACGATGCATTGGAGACCATCCAGGTGCCACTGACCGTAGGCAAGACTGCTCTGCAGTTTGTAGCATGTTACATGCCACCCTCTCAAACTCAGGTACCTCACCACAGCTATCCTGCAAACAGAAGGGGATAAATGTATCTCCAAACACCATCCTACTGGGTGTTCCAGCTATCCACATATAGACTGGGATCACTAATCATCTGCAACACTCTAACACAAAGGTTCCATGAGTTCATACACTGAAATGCCATGGAACAACTGGGGTCTATCCTCAAGTGGAGGCAACATACTAGGAACTCATCACGAACATGGGGTCACACTGTTCAACACCAGCAGTATACCCATCATTGGAGAGATCAGATCATGGACTACTCTCAGTGGGAGTCCACATCCCACCCACACCCCAGATGGAAAAACAAACAGTGAAGACCTTCTCAAATGCCGACTTCACATTTCTAAGGACTGGTGTGGTCTCTTTCAAGGCCCCCAAGCCAGCGGACACCATTACCCAGGCCACTGTATCACTTACAAATGCCTTCTACCAGCACCTCCAGGACTGCATGGATCAGGCAATCCCAAACAAAACAAAGACTCTTTGTACCTGCAAACAGGCAGCATCCAGTCTGGTGGACCCTAGCCATAAACAAGCTCTACAACACAAGGAAGGAGCTACTACAAGATAGAGCTTGTAATAATCCGTGGGAGGGAAGACACCCTGCTCATTGTGAGTAAAACACTGGGTTCCCCATACAATCATCCGAGGCAAGTTTTGAGAGTAAACCCACTAGGACTCAAGGGACAATCATGAGGCCTTTTGCCTATGTTTGAAACCTGGGAGGGAACTCCCAGATATGCTCAAATTAGTTCTGAATGATGTAGATAATGTCTCACTGCACCTACAGACATTGCAAACATACTGGCTGACAGGTTCATTGCAGATTCCTCCCCCTCCCCAACTGGAGGGGTATCTACCAGAGGATTGTAGCCCCCCAAACATCTCCAATGCTGGGGTGGGAACTGCTCTATCCAAGGTAGGAAACACTTTATCCATGGGACCAGATGGTGTCCCCAGTTGTGTGCTCCATGAACTCAATGAGTAATTACACACCCACAGTTAGGGCAGCTGTTTAATCTTAGCCTCACCTCAGGATATGTGCTCAAGGAGTGGCATACGGCAATGGTGGACCCACTTCACAAAGGAGGTGCCTCCACCAACCCCGGAAACTACCATCCCATCAGCTTGACAAGCCTGTTCTGCTAAGCTATGGAGAGGATCATAATGGGAATTATAAATGAAGACATAGGGACTTGCAGACATTGGATACAATCCAGTTTGGCTTTGTCAAGGGCAGATCATGCCTTTTAAACTTGGTTGACTTTTTCAAAAGCAGTCACCCAGGCCATTGACCTGGGCAGGGCAGTCCACACAGCCTACCTTCACCTGGCAAAGGCTTTCGACACAATACCCCACTCAGGTATCATTGAAGACATCACCAGCTTGTGAACCCATACATCACAGCATGGGTTGCAAACTAGCTAAGTATTGGAACACACAATTGAAGTTGCTGGTGCCATGTCACACTCCAGAGCTGTCACAGGTGGTGTCCCACAGGGCTCAGTCCTGGGCCCACATTTGTTCAGCATCTACTTTTCAGAAATGCGAGCAAACACAGGAGGATTATGGCTGACAAAGTTTGATGATGACTGCAAACTGGGAAGCATAGTTGGAAACCCATCTGACACAGACATCCTTCAGAAGGGTCTCAGACACGGATAACTGGTGCCACAGCCATGACCGTACATTAAACACTAAACAATGCATAGCCATACCCTTCCAGGAAGAACAAGGTTACCACTACTTCCCATCTAGGTGGCAATCCTCTAAGCACAGAGGAGGTTATCAGGGACCTGGGCACCCAGGTTGACAGTAACCTTTTGTTTGACACTCACATTGCCAGGGTAGTTTGGAAGGCCTTCTACATTGGCCACCTCATCATGCAGGGATTCACATCTAGATCAAGGGAGGTCATTGTTCCCTGTACTCATCACTCATCAGACCAATGATTGCATACAATGCCCCATTCAGAATGTATCTGACCCAACACCTGCGGCAATTGGATGGGCCTAAATTCCTCAACAGGAGGTGAAAGGGTCTCAAACATATTTCTTATGCTGCCCGACTGAAGGGATTCCAGCTGTATTCAATCACTTACCATCTGCTCAGAGGTGACCTGTGCCTGACATACAAGGCTATGTCCAACCCAGAATTATTGAACATATTATGCTTCACCTCAAGACCTCTACATCCATCATGCCAGAACTACAAGGGCAGGAGACCTAAACCTCAACACAGATATTAATAGGATGTGCTGGAGGACAGATTCATCACCCAGAGAGTCCCTATGCTGTGGAACAACATCCTGGTACATGTGAGGCTGAGCACCTCACTGGCTTCGTTCAAGTGAGATCTTGACCAATGGATGGGAGATTGCAGGTATACCCCAGGGATAACCTCAGTATCACTGTGACAGAGGCACAGCAAAATAATGGGCATATTATCCATCAACTTGAAGGAGTGGCAGAAGCCACAAAACTCTGGGCTAGGCTTATTAATGCCCTAGGGCAGATAGCCTAGTATGAACCTATGAACCTATGCACATAGGCCTGGGGCAGTTCCTGCTATTAGGACAGTGGTCTGCAGCCACTGCGCTATATAGTAGTAGTGAGTTTTAGCCATTGGTTTTGACCATGGCTATTCCATGTTGCTTCTTGTTGTGGTACAAACGCATGGTGTCATGGTTATCCATGCTATTTATTGCTAGATCACCCTCATTTTGTATCTTGTTCCATGTTTTATGTACATCACTGTATGACGATGTGACCTGGTAGCGTCAGGGTGCTGATGTACAGGCTTTGACCCTCATTTTCTATTACAGCACTGATATCTACATTCTCTATACTGTGTGTGTTTACACTGCACCACATCTTGATGTTTTATACTTCTGGCATTGGGTAGCATTACATCTGGGTTCCTATCCCTTGTGGTACCCATGAAGTGTGGGTTTGTGTTTTTTGTGGTTTATGATTCTTGAGGGTGGATGTTAGTTGGGGTCCCTCAGGTGTGCATAATTTTACTGATATTGCATTACTTAACACATGGCATTCATGCCTCAGGTGGTGCTGCAGGGCCACCTCATGTCGGATACACATACTACTACTCCCTGTACATGTTTGGCAGCAGGTTGTGTCATGTTAGGCATCCCTGTTACTGTATGGAGTGAGTCAGAAGCGAATGGTATCAGTCCCCAGTGTTCCTACTGACCAAAGCGTATATGCTATGCATTGCCTCTTCCCAAAGCTGCCAGGCATACTGGTGCGCCTCCCTTCTGCCTACTGGGAGTTGAAGGTCAGGTTGTTCCTCCTCCAGTCACCACCTGCCTGTGGTGGCCTTGGCAATGGTGGGGGGATGTTTGGCCCAGCCCACTGTGCTGGTCCTGCTGCAACTGTTTCCACAGGATCATATTATGTAGCATAGCACATATCCTGCCGATCATTTGGGTACACATGTAGTTGGTGTGTACGCAAGGCTCCACCAGATGTGTCCAGAACTTACACGGAACCATGACTTGAGCAGCCCAAACACCGCGGCTCTATGATATTCACGTGTTTGTGTGTGTGTCTGCCTCATTATGGCGTTCCTGTTCGGTGTGTGTGCATTTCTGATGGTGTCCATCAATGAAACCGGCTCAGAGATGCATAACCTGCATCCCCACTAGGTGTCCGTGTGGGGAAGTCCCCATTGGCAAATGATTGGTACAGCCTAGCTTAGCGTCAGATGCCAGATATGGGATAAGGTCGTGGTAGCTCCTCAGGGCAGCCACAGCACACACATTCATTATTATGCCCTGGGCATCACACACGACCTGGCAGTTGATGGAGAGGTATCCCGCTATAGGTTAATGTAGGCTCTACCCCTCTCCTGCTGGTGCTTTGATGCGTATGTGGTGCAGTCTATAGCACCCAGTACCTCAGGGTATTCCTTGGGCTATTTGCTGGAAGAGGCGTATATTGCTGGCCATTACCTCTCGCGGCATTGGGGAAATATACGCTGAGATCACCGACATGTGCTGACATGGCATCCAGGAACTGGTGTAGCGGTACCCTGGTAGGCTGATGCCTGCTACTATCCCCATCATATCGCCAGTTGGTCTCTGGAAGGTACCTGTTGCCGCACTAGTATTCTTGAAGGGCCAACACATAACTTGGTTTCCACTGGGATGGGTTCCCCTCTGTTGTAGTTCTGTGTGGCATGAGGCGGCCTGCACAGCTCTCAACAATCTGCTGCAGAACTCTCTGTCCACTCTATATAAACGTCTACTATCTCCCGAGCTCATAGCAACCATGGTAGGTGACACGCACTGGGCACCACTGTATACTCTTCTCCTTCTCCTCACTCTGGGTTGTCTGTCCAGCATCATGCTGTCACCACCCTCAGCAATTAAGCCTGTCTGCCTGATTATATGGCCAATTCATGGCGGGCCCCCTATGGCATTTATGCACTCTGAGTTCAAGCTTTTCAGTTTTTCAATTCTGATAAGCTTGGTTTCTGGCAGTATGTCAGTTGTGAGAAACAACCTGCACTGCTCTTTGCCAGTCATTTTCAAAAGTCACTGGGTTGGGCTTTCTGGTCTGCGTGTGTTCAATTGCCCTGCTTCTAATTGTTTTCCACCAATTAACTCCAGTAGTATCTTCTGGCAGTTTCCCTGGATTTTACTTGTTTCCTGTTTCGCGCTTTCTGTTTCCTGAGGGGTACAATGTGCACACCAGCTTAAGCACGCTCAGTCCCTTAAGCTGCAGCACACGCATCCTTACCGCGATTATTTACCGCGTGCGTGCACACATCGCTACCCCGGTGTTAGTGGGCATTGATTCATTGGCTAAGCGCGCACAACTGCGCCTTACCGTTACTGGCATACGCGCCGAATGCGTTGTCGGCCGGAACAACCGCAGCTCCACATGTTGAACCTGCCTTGCGGCGGCAGCACCACGGCGCGTACGCGATATGTCAGAAACTTTTGAGTGTAGGGATGGCGTATGCACCCTCAATTTCTTGACTTTCCCCTAGTGTTCTGTTGGGACACACCTCCCTCCCTGATGTCTGTCTGTCATCATTACCTTTACATTGCAATCCAATCTGGTACATTTATTGCCTATCATCCCCAGCCGTCACAGTGTACCACCTGCTTACTCTCCTGTTCCTCCCCGTCTCTAACTTTCTTACACTACTCAGACAGTGCTCATTACCTATGTGACAGTGTGATTCAGTATTAACCAACCCTCATTTACATAGGATTGCTATAGTAATGACTATAGTTACGCATGTCTCGCGGGCTTCCCCTTGACAACTGCCTAAGCGAGAGGCCATATTGTTTTTGGTCTGCAAGTCCCACTCCATTGATTATTCAATGTAATACATAAATCCCACAATTGTTGAAGACGCTTATAAACACGGTTTTCAGTTGTAGATAAGCGCACCCCATTTCTTGCGGTGTCTGCTTGCTTCCAGTTAAACACAAAAATCCCGTGAAAAAAAAAAGTTATATAACTTATTTTTTGCAACACTTTTTCAGCCAATGGCCACATATTGTTGCATTGGCATATATGTTTAACATATGCACCCTTTATTTGGAGCTGACATAGCTCCGTTTTTTAATTTGCAGAAATGTACTCAGTTGTCAGCTGAGTACATTTCTGCAGCTTCTCCTCCGTTACACGGACTGGTTTTAACCACCGTGGATGAGCTTAAATACCTCATTTTGCATATCTTGGAAGACTTGCCACCGAGGTATTGAGCTGAAACTTTACACCAGTCCATGTAAGAGACATAGCTAATGTCTCTTACACGGAATTGAGCTGTTCTAGAAATCAGGAGCCACCACGGCAGGCTTACATTACTCTTTGAACTCCGTTGGCAGCCTTCACTGAATCTGGCCGTATAGCTTTACAGGCCTTACATTTAATGACGCATTTCACCCGTTGTCACTCTCGGTTCACTTCTGATGAAATTCCCCCTATGATTCTATTGCCTGATATCACACCAAGAAGTAAGTCGTCACTACTGCACTCTGTAGCAAAGCTAAGTCTGGCGTGTATGAACGCCATGTGATCATCAGGGTGCCCTGGTAAATAGCTGAAGCGCATGACCTAGCACACCAGCAATTCGGTTAGCTTGTTGCTGCCAACAGCCCTCTCTGAGGCAGGCTTTGCTCCCAGTAGAGTGGAGGACAGCAACAGTCACCTAATAAAGGAGGGCCATCAAATAGAGCCTATGGAAACTACGGCCATTAAGACTGACTAGATTGATAAGCGGGAGAATCATGAGACTTCAAACCCCTTTTTAAAAGCATTTTCACATGAAAGGACAAATGGTGCAGTGGTTGGTGTGTATGCCTTTTCAATGCATAAGGAATTCCTGAAGGATTAATTCCTCACCACTGGAAAAGAGCATCCTACAGATTGAAGGTATATATATTTTTTGTCCCTGAAAGGGAAGAGACCAGATGAGTGAGCGGTTGGAGTGTCGCCTCCCATGCTGGAGTGTAAAGGTTCTATACTGACCTCCAGGACCAATGCATTATTTCCGGCCTTTGCATTATCTACTTGTGTGCTTTTTGTCCAGGGGTCTTTCCCCCCCAAATAGCACTGAATGTTTCCATCCTGAAACACTACATAAATGAAGAAAGACAATTAAAGGGGAGAATGAACAAGAAGAGGTACTCAATGCTAAAGTACTAACTTACAAATGAGGAGGAAGCAGAACTTGATCGAAGAAGAATGTAAGCAACTCCAAACAGCATGTTGGGATGATTATGGGAGAACAACGGGTATGGCCAGAAGCAAGCGCGATAGAAAAAAGTTGCCAAACACGAGGTTACTGTGAGGGAAGTCCGCGGGAAGTCATCAAAGAATGGAGGTCTGGGACAAAGTGGGACATGGAAAGAAAGCCTTCAGGCCTGGATGGCTAAGAAGGAAGAAGGTAAGAATGGTTTCTACCAGCTTCTGAAAATGAAGCCACCCAGTACTTGGCAGAAAAAGAATACTATCTAGGCTGCAAGACAAAGCACAGAAGATACGATCAGACACCCTTCTGCTCCCACTAGGCCACCAGCCTCAAGCTGCATAGAAAATGAAAAACATGGAAACTGAGCTACTCCATGTGTCCCAGCCTGACGCTGTTGGCAAAGCCTCCAGCCATGCTCATTGTTAGTTAAAGGGATCCCCACTGAGTACGATGAAACACTCAGTGGCACCTGAAGAGGGGGTACACAGGAGGGCACTTCAGGCCCAGCAAAAAGGGGAAAA
>NW_025052806.1:0-6582 GCF_019279795.1 Protopterus annectens | reverse complement strand
AAGAAAAAATGAAGGGAGCCCCAAGTAAAAGGGGGACTTCAAACATACTTTTTACGATTATAACAGAAAACCCAAAGTTTATTGAAAAAGGGGGAAATTAGCCCAAAAGGGGGACAGTAGCAATTTCAAGTTCACCCATAACTAGTTTCCCAACAAGGGATTTCTTGTTGGGAGTACAGGGAATTTCCCGGGAAAAAGCCCATTTTAAAAACCCTCCCACCTGAAGAAAAATGGCAGTGGTTAAGGTGTATGCCTTTCAATCACAAGATGCAAGCTTTGATTCTCACCACTGGCAGGAGCTTTACAAATTGAAGGTACATATATATATATATTTTTTTGCCCTGAGAGGGAGAGAGACCAGATAGCGAAGCGGTTAAGGTATTCACCTCCCATGCACAAGGTACAAGGTTCGATCCTCACCTCCGGCCAATGCATTATCTCCGCCTTTGCATTATCTCCTTTGTGCTTCTCTTGGGGGTCTTTTCCAAATCATGCTGAATGTTTCCATCTGAAACTCACCCATAAAAGAAAGACAATTAAAAAAGGAGAATGAACAAGAAAGTCCACAGCACTCATGTACCCCAAGATAAATAGAGGAGTAAACACCCTAGTCGGCTGAAGAATGGCGGCACCTCCAAAACAGCATGTGGGATGACTACAGAACAGATATGTACAGGCAAGCTATAGAAATAAGGGTAATTTAAAGAAAGGTTACTGAGGAAGTCACAGAAGTCATCTAAAGAAAGGAAGAGTGCAGGACAAAGAGGGACATGGAAAAGAAAAGACTAGGCTAGAAGCAATACTGATGGCTAAGGAGGAAGCTAAGAATGGAGTTATACCAGCTTCTAGAAAATGACCTCTGTACTTAAGTTGAAAAGATACTATCCCAAGTTAAGACAAACACAGAAAGATAGTCAGACACACCTCTGCTCACCAGGCCCACCAGCCTCTAGCTACATAGAAAAGAAAACATGGAACCGAGCTACACCATGTCCAGCCTGCCCAAGGGCAAAGCCTCCCACCATATCATTGTTAGTTACAGGATTTCCACTGAGTACTTAAGAGAAACACTCAGTATACCTGAAGGGGACAGGGAGGGCATTCAGCCCAACACACAGGACAGATAGCCACTCTAACAGGATCTCTGTAATAAAACACACAATACAGCAGAAGGCAGACATTTCTGTCTGAAACTAAGCAGGAGAATGCTCAACGGAAAAAAAAATCCCACATTAGTATCAACAGACAAATCCGGAAACTAGTCAAATCTGCAAAACGTAATAGGAGACTAAAATAAACTTCTATGCAAAGGATAACTATAAAGTATTTTTTAGTTAGGTTAAAAATCTTAAGGGGAAACACTAACAAATGTGCTGAGTTGGCTGAAGAAGACACTGCTTATATTCAAGCAGAAGAAATTGTAAACTTGCTGGCCTTTACATTCAATGAAAATTTCACCTGTTTATCACCTCCGGTCACTTCTGATGAATTCCTCCTATGATTCCATTGCCTGCTATCACAAAAGAAGTCATCACTGCACTCTTTAAAGCTAGAGACACAGCATCTATGAGCTCTTATGGAATCCCAGGGTGCCTAGTACATAGCTGAAGCATGACCTAGCACACCAATTCAGTTCTCTATTTAACAAGAGTCTCCAGGCAGGCTTTGCTCCAGTAGAGTGGAGGACAGCAACAGTCATCCCTTTGCACAGAGGTGGGCCATCAATAGATCCTGAAAACTAATGACCCATAAGTCTGACTAGACTGATATGCAAGGAGAATCATGAAGATGAGACCCCCTTTTTTTAAAGTTACTTCCACCTGAAAAGACAAATGGAGCAGTGGTTGGCAAGGTGTTTGCCTTCAATCATAAGGCGCAAGGTTTGATTCTCACCACTGGCAGGAGCTTTACAAATTGGAAGGTATATATTTTTTTTTCCCTGGAGAGGGAGAGAGAGACCAGACAGCTTAAGCTGTTAAGGTATTCGCCTCCCATGCACAAGGTGCAAGATTCGGGATCCCGACCTCCTGCCAATGCATTATCTCCGGCCTTTGCATTATCTAATTTGTGTTTTCCTCTGGGGGTCTTTTCCAACAAATCATGCTGAATGTTTCCATCTGAAACTCACCCATAAAATGAAAGACAATTAAAAAGGAGAATGAACAAGAAAAGTCCCTCAGCCATAAAAATTCCTAAAAGTAAGACAAATAGAGGAGGAACAGACTTAGTCGAAGAAGAATGGCAGCAACTCCAAACAGCATTTGGGGATGACTACAGAACAGATATATGGCCAAGCAAGCTATAGAAATAAGGTACTTAAAGAAAGGTTACTGAGAAGTCACAGAAGTCATCAAAGAAAGGAGGAGTGCAGGACAAAGAGGGACATGGAAAAGAAAGATCTAGGCCAGGAAGGAATACTGAATGGCTAAGAGGAGGAAGCTAAGAATGGAGTTATACCAGCTTCTAGAAAATGACCTCTGTACTTGGTGAAAAGATACTATCCTGCTAAAGACAAAACACAGAAAGATAAAGTTGAGACACACTTCTACTCACCAGGCCCACCAGCCTCCAAGCTACATATGAAAAAAAAAAACATGGAAACTGAGCTAGGCTTCATGTCCAGCCTGCCCATGGCAGAAGCAAGTTCTCCCACCATATCATTTGTTAGTTACAGGATTTCCACTGGGAGTCACCTAGAGAGAAACACCCCGAGTATACCTGGAAGGGACAGGGAGGGCATTCAGCTTAACACAGGAAAGATGTGAAGCCAATTTAACAGGATATCAGTCCATAAACACACAATACAGCCAGAAGGCTGACATTTCTGTCTGAAACTAAGCAGGAGAATGCTCAACGAGAAAAAAAAAAAAATCCCACATTAGTATCAACAGACAAATCGAAAGCTAGTGGAAATCTGCAAAAAAAGCTTAATAAGGAGACTAAATTAGCCTTCTATGCAAAGCTGATAACTGAAAAGTATTTTTTGAGTTAGGTTAGAAATCTTAAGGGGAAACACTCATTAAATGTGCTGAGTTGGCTGAAGAAGACAGAGCTTATATTCAAGCAGAAGCGGTACATTGTAAACTTGCTGGCCTTTACATTCAAATGAAAATTTCACTCCATTTATCACCTCCGGTCACTTCTGATGAATTCCTCCTATGATTCCATTGCCTGCTATCACAAAAGAAGTCGTCACTGCACTCTTTATAGCTAGAGACACAGCATCTATGAACTCTTATGGAATCCCAGGGTGCCTAGTACATAGCTGAAGCATGACCTAGCACACCAATTCAGTTCTCTATTTAACAAGAGTCTCTAGGCAGGCTTTGCTCCAGTAGAGTGGAGAACAGCAACAGTCATCCCTTTGCACAGAGGTGGGCCATCAATAGATCCTGGAAACTAATGACCCATAAGTCTGACTAGACTGATATACAAGGAGAATCATGAAGATTTTTTTTAAAGGGGTTTCCACTATGGTTGCCACCCGTCCCGTTGTCAGCGGGACACTCACGGTTTGAGTGCTCTCATCCCGCCTCCGCACGCAGCGTGCCGGGACTTTAAAAGAATCCCGCTTTTTCCCCTTTGGCGCTTACATTTTAAAATTGCCGCGAA
The DNA here is from genome assembly GCF_019279795.1 of Protopterus annectens. Lineage (NCBI taxonomy): Eukaryota > Metazoa > Chordata > Ceratodontiformes > Protopteridae > Protopterus > Protopterus annectens. Next base: position 2,970 of record NW_025052806.1, on the reverse strand, counting down.
AAAGCCGGTAAATACCTCCTCCAGGGTTTTTCCACGCACAATCACGTGGTGCCACGCCATCTCACCCGGACCTGCAGTTAGGAGGATTCTCTGCTAGGTCCGGGGTGGTATCTGTTACCTACAGTAATTGGCTGCAGCTATTTGTAAGGGGTGGGAACTTCTTCTGAAGAGCCTCATAAAGGTCGCAGCTGTAGAGCACTAAGCTCTATAGCAGCCCGGACAAAAGATCTGAATTTTTCGCCAGCATTGAAGCCAGCATTGAAGCCAAGCCAGCAAGGGAGCCAGCCAGCAAGGGAGCCAGCTGGCCGTAGCAAAGGGGAGCCAGCCCAGCCAGCCAGCAAGGGAGCCAGCCCAGCCCAGCCAGCAAGGTAGTCAGCCCAGCCCAGCCAGCAAGGTAGTCAGCCCAGCCCAGCCAGCAAGGTAGTCAGCCCAGCCCAGCCAGCAAGGGAGTCAGCCCAGCCCAGCCAGCAAGGGAGTCAGCCCAGCCCAGCCAGCAAGGGTGGCCAGCCCAGCGCCCAGCAAGGGAGTCACAGCCCAGCCCAGCCCAGCCAGCAAGGGAGTCAGCCCAGCCCAGCCAGCAAGGGAGTCAGCCCAGCCAGCAAGGGAGTCAGCCCAGCCAGCAAGGGAGTCAGCCCAGCCAGCAAGGGAGCCAGCCCAGCCAGCAAGGGAGCCAGCCCAGCCAGCCAGCAAGGGAGCCAGCCCAGACCAGCCAGACCAGCCAGCAAGGGAGCCAGCCCAGCCAGCCAACCCAGCCAGCAAGGGAGCCAGCCAGCCCAGCAATAACTGAGTGGTAATTAGATAATTGCATTTTGTATTTTAGTTATTTAAAATGGGAATAGTGTGCTTTTATTTAAGTTTTAATGTTTAGAGGTAGATGGGGATGCAGTACGTAGTATTTAAATCTGCAGTGTTGAGCCTGGTGACTTTTGTACTAGTTTAAAATGGGAATATATTGTGGTTTAATTTTTAATGTTTAAAGGCAGATGGTGGGTGCAGTAATGCTAATATTTAAATCTGTAGTAGTTAGTTTTAATATTTTGTGTAGTAGTTTAAAGAGATAAACCTGAATGTATATGTAATTGTTATTATGCTTGGGGTATGACTGAAGCATTACATTTAAAAGGCTGAACTGTGTATAGAAGTTGTTTGTTTCGTTAAAGCAGTGAAATAATATAAACTTAGTGTGATGCATTTCTATTGTCGTAGCTTTTTCTGGGTATTGTCTGTATGCATATAGGAATTGTTTGAGCATAGTTTGTATTTTTTGTATGGAAATATGCACTATAATGCTGCCACATATACCGTTTAGGTAACTTTTCCTGTTCCTGCAAGTCCATGTCTGTGGTACAAGTCTACCTTTTGAGGGGGAATGTTAACAGTTAATGTAATTCCATTTATTATTCTAGTAGGTACATCGCCACAATTTTACAAAAGCTCGTTTCAAGATTGTTTTCATTTATACCCTGTAAATGTGTGCATTTAATTTATTATGCATTTTTAATAAGGTTAAAATGTACTGTTTTGCTTGTACGTGAATATGGGTGTGTTACTTTACTTGGGCCTGTTTATTGCATTGCTGTGCTGGATTAATTGCTAGTTTTGAGGTAAAAAGGAGCCCATGGAGTCTGCTGTACATTGTAGTTTGTTACTTCTCTTGCAAGAAGTATTTTTAAAAGTTAAAATGTTTTGACTTTTTCCCATTTATTTTTATTTTTGTGGATGGATGCTCTGGAAGTTAATGCAATGTATTTCCGATTAAAGCAAAACCATGTTACAGGGTAGTTTATGCCTAAGTAGCAAAGTTTTATTTTAGGTTTTAGTGGATGTCTCAACATACTTATTTACTGTTTTCATTATAATCAGATTATAATTCCTTTAAAGTTTATTGTTAAACCTAATTAGTGTGTGTGCAATAATAGTTCACTTCCATTTAAAATGGTTTGAGCTTCAGTATGCTGTAATGTCACAATGTTGCATCCATAACTACTGCATCTCCTTTAACAACTCTGGTGATAGTCAGGTGGGGTGTGGCTAGTGACATGTTGGCCACACCCCTATCATGTTGACCACACCCCCATGTCCCACTTTGCCCTTGTTAAAAGGTGGCAACCCTGGCTTCCACCTGAAAAGACAAATGGAGCAGTGGTTAAGGTGTTTGCCTTTCAAACATAAGGTACAAGGTTTGGTTCTCACCAGTGGCAGGAGCTTTACAAATTGAAGGTGAGCATTTTTTGGCCCTGAGAGGGAGAGAGACAAGATACCGAAGCGGTTAAGCTATTCGCCTCCCATCCACAAGGTACAAGTTGTTCGATCCTGACTGGCCAATGCATTATCTCCGCCTTTAGCATTATCTACTTGTGCTTCTCTCTGGGGGTCTTTTCCCCCAAATCATGCTGAATGTTTCCACCTGAAACTCATCCATAAAATGAAAGAAAATTAAAAAGGGAGAATGAACAAGAAAGTCCTCAGCGCTCATGTACCCCAAGACAAATAGAGGAGGAAACAGACTTAGTCGAAGAAGAATGGCAGCACCTCCAAACAGCATTTGGGATGACTACAGAACAGATATATGGCCAAGCAAGCTATAGGAAATAAGGTAATTTAAAGAAAGGTTACTGAGGAAGTCACAGTCATCAAAAGAAAGGAGGAGTGCAGGACAAAGAGGATAAGTGGCAAGACTAGGCCAGGAAGGAATACTGGATGGCTAAGGAGGAAGCTATAAATGGAGGTATACCAGCTTCTAGAAAATGACCTCTGTACTTGGTGAAAAGATACTATCCGGCTAAGACAAACACAGAAAGATAAAGTCAGACACACTTCTGCTCACCAGGCCCACCAGCCTCCAAGCTACATAGAAAAAGAAACATGGAAACTGAGCTACTCCATGTCCAGCTCAAGTCTGCTGGCAATGCCTCCCACTATAACATTGTTAGTTACAGGATTTCCACTGAGCAATTAAGAGAAACACTC
>NW_025052805.1:0-10433 GCF_019279795.1 Protopterus annectens | reverse complement strand
ACACTTTTTTAAAAACCCCTTAACAACAAATTAAACAAGTATAATATATATAAATATTATATATATACACAATATATCTATACACATATATATATATCTATATATATATCTATACACATATATATATATATATATATCAATATATACACACATATATACACACACACATATATATATGTATATATATATATGTATATATATATAAAAATTTATACACATTTTATTTATTTATTTATATATATATATATATAATATTTGGTAACTTGCACAAATTTGGACTGGTATCTTTAGAGAAAGTAAGTATATTTAAATAGCATATTGGATTTTATAGCTGTTCTGAAGTTCTGGTTGTGTAGAGATGCTCATCATTTGGGAGTTAAGTAAAATAATTATCTTACTGAATGTAATAGAAAAGGAGACTCTCATAAGCATGTCCAGCTGACAAGGCTGTTTTTGCATTCATTTCTTGTATAGTGCCATGGTAGTGATGCAGGCTTCTACCAAGGACTTGAGGGGGGGTCTTGGCAGATCACTTCTGACAATTGGCAGGACTACACAGTTTGTGGTGAATCTTTGTTGCAACCCCCCACATGATGCATAACTGTAGCCATGCCTCTGCACTTGGGCTACCCAAGTCAGGAGCGGCCTTAGGTCAACTGGTGCCCTAGGCAAAAGGGCTCCACGGCACCCCCTACCACACTACCTGGTGCCCCCATCCTTGGCTTACTACACCAAATAAATACTGGAAAAGCACCCCTGCTAGAGCGGCGCCCTAAGCGGCCACCTAGTTGGCCTCTGCCTAAGGCCAGCTATGACCCAAGTGCTGCCTAAAATGCCTCCAAGAGGACTTGGTTGTAGTAATGAAAGTGGCAGTGTGTTTAATGTTTGGACTCCTCAGTGACCAGTTTTAGCCACAACTCAAGCTTATGAGAAAAAAGCCATTGGTGTAACACACCATAATGTTGCTGCAGAAATGCAGCATAGTGCTCAAAATTTTTGGTAATGCACAAGAGCTGTGAGGACTGAAAGTTGTGGCCTTTATTTAATAAATGTAATCTTTATTCTTTGATCAGTTTAGTCCCCCTATGCTAGTGGACTCTTCTCATGGAAGTCCAGAAGTGGTATCTTTACTACTAATGGAATTTGGCTAGGGCATCAAGGAGCTTCCCCTACTTTTTTTTTTTTTTTTTTTTTTTTGAAAAGGTGCCATGGGATGTTTTATATCCACCAACTGTAGGAGATGGGACATCTGTTTTAATGCATCATCCAAAGTATGTCTTTTTCACAAAGAGTGCAGCACCCAGTATTGTTGTACCGCATGGTCAGTGATTCAGTTAGCTGGGATAGAATCTGCAGCCTTATGGCCTTCCTCACCAAAGGCAAGTATGCTACCTGTTAATATCATAGTTCCTAGGTTATGTAATTGTGAGTGTAGTTTGTGAGTTATGTCCAGGTAGTAAAGATCCCTATTGGGTCTCTTATGTTTGTTGTAGGCATTGTACCAGACCATTATAAGCTTAGCCTGTAAATGTATTTAAATGTAGCTGGGCATGGGGAATCATTTTGTAATGTAAAAGAATAGGTTTAGTTCTTTTGTGGTTTAAGAGGCTAGACATGTCTTTCCACTGTAGATAGGGGGTGCAGGGAGAGTGCTGCTAGACTGTTTGGATGTTGAGGGTCTTAAACTGCAGAAGATCCCAAATCCCTCCCAGGTGGGGGATTGGTATAATGGTTAAGGTGTTTACCTTGCAGATCCAAGGTACAGGGTTTGATTCTCACATGGGGTAATTGGCTAAGTTTAAAATGGTCCATAAGGACAGTTAGCATAGTACTGATCAATAAACAGCTTCAAGAAATCGTGTGCCAAACGTAGTCCTTTATTTCAGGTTTGTAAGACGAGGTGCTTTTGAGGCTCATGAAGGAGATGCTTTTTGAGAACGAGGCCCTATTTCTGAGGTACTCTGCAGATAGCATGTCTAAAAGGTAAGCACTTATGTTGCCAGTTGCCTACGTGAAAGTGTCTTATTCACAGAAATTGCAGTATTACTGTACACTTTTGAGACTGTTGCACCCTTGTTAATACTCTAATCCATATTGGAGCAGTTGAACCTGAGGAACAATCTCGCAACTTGGTTTTCTGTCAATTTAGTATAGGTCAGGAGTGTTTGTGTGAAGATTTGAAAATAAGATGCCTTGTGGCATAGGGCCCCAACACAGTAATCCTGTATGGTGGTGGCAACTTTCAGGAATGCCATGTATGAGTCTTAACCACTGGTTAAATAGCTATTGTGCAGTAGTGTTTGGCTTTTAGGTCCATAAATGGTACACGGCATAACAGCTGTCCATGCTTAGGTGGCCATAACAAGGTTTAAGAGGCAGAGCCTAAAGTAAATTGAGGGTCCAGTGCACTTATGTAAATTGAAGGTCCAGTGCACTAATGAGGTCTGAGCTTTGTTCTGTAGCTTTATGTAATGAGACAAATAGACCTTTTAGTTACCAGAGTCTGTGGATGGGGTAACCTTTGTGTAATGGCATTACAGTAGCTGTTTTCCAAGGTTTGGGAATGTAACCTGTGTAGTAGTAGTTGGCCAACCTATGTGATCTAAAATGTGGTCTGGTGTATGTTATTGGGGGGTGGGGGTGAGATGGCTGAGATGACCTGTCCCATATTAATTGAGAGGATGCTGGAACTGTAACAATGACTTTGTCCGGTAAGTTGTCTGGCTAGGGCTGTGGGGTAGTTGCACTGTGGGGTTAAAACTTGCACCAGATTTATTGGGTAATAGTAGGGGATATTGAACAGATGTGGACTTTAGGTATTGGAGAATTTGAAGTGGTTATTTCCTGCAGGGGTCATTAGGCTTGTGCAGGTTAGTGCTTCCTGATAGTACACTGAGATGTTTGGTTGGTTAATTGTGTTGAACAAAATTGGTGCTTTTAAAACCAAGTAATTTTTCTTGTCTTGTTGCACAAGCCCCTCTGTAAGGTGTTTAACTTCCATTATATTTGGTGGGATAATGACTGTCCTCCAGAACTATTTCTGTTTGTGGAACTAGTAGTCAGGTGTAGGCAGCAGCTTTAGCAGGGGGGTGGGTGGGAATGTTATAGAAGACTATGCATGGTGGGCTCACCTGGCAGGGAAGTGCATTCAGGGCAAATGGAGCCCAAGTCAAATGCACCTGCAGATCAAGCAAAAAAAAAATGTTAGCTGTACAGAATGCTCTGACAGCCTTCAAGGCCCACATTCTTCCAGGACAACTAATGGTAAAGACGAACACCACCACTGTTATGTGGTACATAAACAAGCATGGGGGTAGACATTCTTACCCCCTCTGCAGACTAGCCATGGCATTGTGGAACACAGCCTTGAGCTGCCAAGTGCCCATACAAGCTCAATTCCTGCCAGGAAAATTAAATACACTGGCAGACGGACTAACCAGAAACCTCATGGACCCACATGAGTGGAAACTGGAACCAAGGATTTTCAACATGTTGACAAGCAAATGGAGCAGCCCAGATATAGACCTGTTTGCCTCTCCCCAGAACTACCAAGTGGACAAATTTTACACAAGGACTCGCCACAAACAAGCATGGAAAGTGTATGCTCTGTCCTTCAGCATCAGTCTATGCCTTCCCCCCTCTGCCTCTGCTCTCCAAAGTACTAGCAAACCTGTGATGGATATCATTTTAGATGCAAGAAGGCCTAGTACTACAACATCTTATCTCACAGGCTATAAATAACTTCCTGGAATGGGTAGCCCTTGACCCGTTTGAACATGCAGTAAGTTCATTAGATATGGGTCTTGGGCTGCTCTGCAAGCCAGGCATAAGGCTCCCCTAAGAAGTGTATACAATACGAAGTTTAGCACAGGGATTTCAGTCCATGTAAGGCACATGCTGGAGGCCCTTTATTTTCTTTGTTAGAAAACTCTGAGGTCTCTCGAATGTCTTCAGGTGCTTAGTACGGTACATACCAAATTGGGCATTATACTCAATTATGGGCCAGATAACTGCTGAGTACTGGGGGTGGCGGGGGTTATAACTTTTGCTCTTGAAGGGATGACTTCACTAATCAAGTGAGCTATGTGGAAAGCTTCCCTTACAATGGTAGACATGTGGTGGTCGAAGTAAAGGTTGCAGTCAACCTGTGATCCCAGGTCCCTCAAAACTTTTTCATTTGATGTGAACGGACATTGTGCCAAAGGGAATGATGCATTTCATCACATATATCCTCTTCTTGAGGTGCTAGATCCCAAAGCAATCCCTAGAAATGTGCTTTCTCTCCAGCCGTCTTCTAGGTCTTCAGCCTGGTCTCTACTTTGAAGTCTTCTATGACCACTGCTTGCATCTGATTGTGACAACCAGTGTTTTTTACTGTGGGCATACTGTCACTGGGGATGAATTTAGTGACTGATTCTACCCCATTGTCCTTTCCACAAGTCTACCCTAGTTATACATTAGCCACTGTTCTATGCAATCTTGTGACAATATCACATTGTGAACCATGTGTTGGCTACTATCAAGACAGTTGGCAGACAGAGGCCTCTCTGACTGTATTTCTACATCGCCACACATGTGGACCCGGGCAGTTCTCATTTCCAAAATTGTGTCCTATGTGCATTCAGGTCCACCATTATCAACACCAGTTACTGTTGTCCACCTTTATAAAGCATGGCATTACAATGAATGTGTGTCCTCTCATGCCAACCTCTGTTTCTCAATTCTCTTGGCTATTTGGGGTTTCCCCCGAGTTTCACAGAATTTATGTTTTCACATATTTATTTATTTAACATTTGTTGACCGGGAATGTCCGACTAGGTTCCACATAGCCTGTTTTCAGCAGAAGCCCGGGGGGAAACGCTCCAGATGCATGTCTTTGGAATGTTACATAATTTCAATTTGTGGAAAGGGGAAGCTTGAGTCAGTTGGTGTACATGTTAAAATTGCTACAGGTCAGCCTTGTCTTTTGGAAATGATGGATTTAACAATAGGTGCCAGCAGATGTGCAAATGGTCATCTGCAACTTGATGAGGTGCTAAGTGACTTTCATTGAATTTAATGTCTTGGCATTTAAAATGTTCATTGTCTTATGCATTTCAATGTATGTATTTATCTGAATGTACAAGGCCTGGCTTAATGGTTTGGGGGGGGGGGGTATGCTGTTTTATGAAACAATGTGTGTGTTGCTTTCAACAGAATTCTGCTTAGTTGTGGAACTCACAGGTCACCTGTATCTGAGCATGCATACCTTTGCAGTAATGAAAGGAATGTCATTATCAAATTAGCAATACTTGTAGTTATAATATAGCAGTTGCTCATCACCTTTCTGGGCAAAGTCGCATTTGCTGTCACTGTGTTTCTCACTTCAGTAGAAGTCGTTATCACTTAGATCAATGCACAAGCCAGGTTGTGTTTTTTCTCTGCTTGGAGTAATTGCAAGCCACCCCCCCCCCTCATTCTTCAACTTACTACCCTGCTCCACTGGCATACATTGTTTATAGTTCCTTTAGAGGGGATTTACATGTGCCCTTTCTGTGCATCTTTGTCAAGTGACTCTTCAGACAGTTTTTGCCTCCCCTCACAGCACACAGCTTCTGTTTTCTGCTGGAGTTGTAGGTCTCCTGGTACAGAAGGTGGACACTATCTCATTCTTTTGGAAGCGGGTGTTTCTTTATGCATTCACTCCCCTTCGTCTATTTCCAAAATACCTTTTAAAAATTAAAAAGGATGCTCCCAAAAATCTTGTTTGTGACTCCCCCTTGCCGGCAACAGCACTGGTTTCCTCATCTGCATCCAGCCCAGAGTAATCAGCACAAGTTACCTCACAGGGTGGATCTAATCACACAAGACAAGGGATCTTTTATCCATCCCCACTTATCCACACTTGAAATGACATTGTGGATGATAGGACTTTGATTCACCATTGACACAATTTCTTTGAGGACATGCTGCAAGTTCTGCAGGTGGCTGGGAAACATATGACTAGGAAATCCTACTTATCCAAATGGAGGAGTGTCTCTTTCTGCTGTCTCTCTGAACATAGACCCACTTGCTCTCGATGCTTCTTTGGTTTTCTTTATTTGGGTGAAACGCTCAATGCTGGTTTGGCAGGTGCTTCTATTAAGGCCCACCTATCTCTGCTTGTCTACTTTTTTCATAGATTCATAGGCAAGTACTAGGCTATTGGCCCAGTACCTAGCCAAAAGGTACCCTGGCTTTCGCCACCCAAGAAAATTATTTTCATGTGCCACTGACTAGCAGAGCCACAGAAGTGATCCCCAGAGTGAATCTCCCATCCAATCATCAAGATTTATCTTGAAGTGCTAATGATGTCACTTACCGTGTTTAATATATTCTGATTTAGAGCTCTACAGTACAGTAGAGACATGGCTGAGCTGGAGGTGGGGTGATACACTGCACATCTCCATTGCATGCCCACCTTCTGGGGATAACATTAGTTCTGCAGAAGGGAGAGTGGAATAGATAGGTCATAAATGAACCGCCCCTTTTGGACCGATGCAGAGATATGCTGAGATATGGATACCTAGTTGCACAGCCAGCCCCAGGTTGAGTCCAGTGGAAAGTGTTAGCATTTATCTCAAAGCCTCTTTAAATATCAGTTTGTTAGTTGTGTAGGAAACAGATTTGTTGTAGATTTGAAGTGTACACTTTTCAGGTAAGCAGAATTTTTGGTAGATGCACTGGTGTTTAAAAAGTGAAATTATGACTCGCTGCACATTGCATATTTGTTTTTCCATAGAAATTTTTTGTGGACAGTAGAACCTGTTAGCTTAGCTGTGAACCGTGCCCAGTGAAGAAATTGTGGGCTAAGGTTTAGGATGTCTTATTTGGCCTGTGACTAGGGAAATTTTATGCATGCCTTTTTCACCCTTCCTGCCATTTTATTACTCTTGTAATCCACAAACTAAATATATACATATATTTTAGTATACCAGAAAATCCCATAGATTTGATTGTAGAATTTTAAAAGATGTGAGAACAATGGAAAGGTGGTACTGGTGATGAGGTTACAATGCTGATTTAGAGTAAAGGAAATTGATGCAAAAAAATGAAGGGACTTGCATGACGGATGCAGTAAAGGTATGCTGTCATTAAGGGAAGAAAAGTAAAATATTGTGTTGGAAAGTTTTTGTGGTAAGTTAAATAAAGGAATGTCTAACCATGCAGGGTTACCAGTGCTTATTTAGGGGCTGATTTAAGGCAGTAGATTGTGTAAGAAATGGGATATTAATTAGTTAAATTATCTGGCTGTATTTGGAGCATGTTGTCTTTGGATTCTGGTGTTGTAGGCAGTAGCTTATTCACTTTTTTTTTATTTTTTTATGAAGTTACATAAAGCTGTATCATGTGATCTGCTGGAGCTAATGTTTTTAAGTGGGTGGTAATTTTGCTTCCTGCTGGGGTTATGGCATTTATGTAGTTGTCATCTAGCTGTGTCATGACGGACGTTTCAACCAAAGCTTACATGCATGTAATGTAGATCATTTTAATTAATTGGGGCTGCTCTGTGATAAGCGAAAAGTAAATTTGCGGATTTCAATTTTGGTATAGTAGTAGTTTTGGGGAACGTGATGGCATATTCCTGGCCTTTTTTTTTCCAAGATACATCTCACAACCTTGGCGATTCATAATGTTGTGAAATGAAAACAGACTACGCCAACACACTCCCATTTGCAAACATTATGCATCACATATCTACCTAATGTATTCACATGCAACTCATCCATTACATAACTCAGAACAATCTGCTAACCAACTCACAACACGGCTTCAGACCCAAACATAGTACTACTACTGCTCTCCTCTCATTCACAAACACTATCAGTCTTAACTGGAGCGACAAATAAAAATCTTCAGCTCTCTTCTTGGACCTATCAAAAGCTTTTGACATGGTCAACCACAAACTCCTGTATGAAACCCTTAAAACTCTCTACCTAGGTAACAAAACCCTTGAATGGTTTCATGCCTATCTTTCTGATAGGCAACAAGCTGTGCTCTGGCATAATAAGCTCTCAAACCTCCTACCCAACACCATAGGGGTCCCCCGAGGTTCCATACTTGGCCCTCTTCTATTTTCCATCTCTATTAATGATCTTAAAGTCATTCCAGAGTCCACATGTATTCAGTACGCTGATGACTCGACATTAATTTGCTCAGATATATCCCCAACTATTCTACTATCCAAAACTCTAGACTGTTTCACTGCAGTTGAGAAATGGTTATCGGAACGCCAACTTACCCTTTAAACCCCAAAAAAAAACTAAAATGCTCCTCTTCCATCCTACCCATAAAACACCAAATTTTCCCCTTTTTGTGTACAATCCAACAATGGAACCATCCCCCCCTGACCCCACACTAAGCTACTAGGAGTTACCATCGACAACAAACTCAGATTTGATGTAGATCAGCCAAACTATCAAAACTGTTAATAAGAAACTGGGGTCCCTCTATAGAATAAAACCCTTTCTGACTCCCATGGCAAAAGTGGCTATTGCTCGCCCCACCTCCTATCCACCCTCTTGTATGCCTCCCCATACTTACAAACCCCAACAAATCGGATCTATCTAAACTCTCTTGTTATAATCATATTGCTAGATTTGCTACTGGCTTGCCCTACAAAACCCATCACTGTACTAATCTTCAGAACCTAGGCTGGATAGAACTACCAAACCTACTCCTACAGAAGCAACTTATAGTTGCTTACAAAATACTCTCAACCTGACAACATTCCTGGTCTGAGTAGATTAATTACCCCTTACACAAATCTAAATAGACTAAGATCATCACACAGGTTACTTGCACAGACCCTCAAATCCTGTAACTCAGGAGGTGACTTCTTTGTTTTCCAACACAGTGGGCAAAATATGGAATTCTCTTCCTAGTCTCACCAATTCCACCTCCCTAAATACATTCAAGAAAGGCCTCTCCCACCACTTCAAATCCCACTGGCTTTACCAATGTTCTAATCCAGACTAATACATATTTCCCCCTCCATTTCCTCAGTAATCTTACTTTCCACCTAGGCATTAAGCCATCTACTCTCTACCTGAAACCAACTATGTGAAGGTTTTGTTTCTTTTTTACAATTGTTATTGTACATACTAGTGTAACTTTTTTCTCATCTGTGTATTAAATGTATAACTACAATCGGGTTTTATGTCAAAAATTGTTGTAACCTACTTTGTCCTATTGGAGCTTTTCTCCCCGGGCCTCCGCTGAAAATGGACATGTGTCCAGTCGGACTATCCCGGTCAACAAATGTAAAATAAAATAAATAAATAAATAGTATTCTTCAACCTAAAGGGTGGTGAAAGCCACACAAGTCTGGGTAGGCTTATAAATGCCCTAGGGCAGATAGCCTAGTATGAACCTATTAGATCCATTATAGAGTACAACGCCCCTTTTGGTATGTACCTCACAAGACATCTACAATAACTGGAAAGGCTGCAAAATACCTCACAAAGAGAATTACTGGCCTCAAACAGATGCCTTACGAGACAGTCTCTAAAAACTCCAGCTTTACTCCATCGGCTATTTCAAACCCAGAGCTGTTGGAAATGCTCAACTTAAAGAAATACCAATCACTCCAAGCTACATGCTCTAGGGACCTAAACCTTCTCACCTCAAACTGAACATGCTGGAGGGAAAGAGTCTTGTCCCAGTGACTTCCCATACTGTGGAACAGACTACCTATCTTCTCATTAGCACTCTTCAAGAAAAATCTTGTTTGGATGGGTAATTCACCCCGGGGTTTACTTCTGTGGTTCTGCTTGACAGGGGCACAGGGAAATTACTTTCTTTGTTTGCTTAAGCAAGCGAAACAGAACAAGGTTGGTTAGCTTATGGGGTGGTAATTTCCAGGGTCCGTAGAAGCACCGCCTTTGTGAAGTGGGACCACAGTTGCCGCCCACTCCTTGGACATGTATCCTGTGGTAAGGCTAAGATTAAACAGCAGCCTTTTCGGTTTAGTTCCTCATTGAGTTTGTGTAGCACACAGCGGGGACACCATCCGGTCCCATGGATGCTGTGTTCTTAGATTTAGGCAGGGGAGGTTTCAGCTGCGTATTTGAGATGCTGGGAGGCTACACTGCTGGGATAGTTATCTCTCCTTTTGGGGGGGGGGTGGGAGGGGTGAAGTTTGCACTGAACTCAAGTTTGAATGTGCTGCAACATTAGCTCAGTTATACATACTGTTGTGTTCAAGCCCTTATGCTCCATTTCATTTTATGGGGTCCTGGCAGCAATATGTTGAGGACAGTATCACTGATATTACAGCTTCTAGTAACAGGTAAACAAAAAGGGTAACAAAATATTTACTGCAACTAGCTAAGAGCAAACCTACAGGTAGCCAGTTAAGTGAGTGAAACCAAAAGCCAGAGAATCATGGAAATTAAATCGTAATTACATCTGAT
>NW_025052804.1:0-10859 GCF_019279795.1 Protopterus annectens | reverse complement strand
GTTCCCATAATCAAATTTACATGAAAAAGCAACTTTAAAATTTCTTCCTTAAATAATACCATGATTGAAGTTACCTCACATACAAAACTACATTGCTTGATGATTGATGACAATCTTAAATTTGATTTACGCATCCACAACAGCATCAAGAAACCCATCAAAAATTAGGTAACCTTCATAGAGTAAAGAAATTACACACAAACTCTGACAAGGTAACTCTAGCTATCATTTACCTCTTACTCACTGTCCTATATGGAGGCCCTATCATTACCAACCTACAAGCCTCACTTAGTTCTAAACTTGAAAAATGTTACAACAATGTTGCCAGATTCAGGAGGGTAGGCTTTTTTTTTTTGGTTTGCACTCTAAGGTCTAGTGCTGTTGCCCACCTCCCCATCATCCATGCTGCCCCACTCTCATCATGTAAGTTATCCCACATAAGCCATAGCAACTATCTCTACACACCTCTAAATGTTTCATTTTGATGAAAGTTAAATCATTGTTTCCAGCCCAACACAAAAGGTATAGCAGCCTTTTGTGCATGAATCTGAGCTGGGCCAGGTTTACATTAAGTGTTCCATAAGAAGTACTATCAAAATTCACTTATACTGCCTGGAGTGTGGGGGTGCCATTCTGACAGAAGCCCTGAAAGGCTAGATGTTATATGATGCATTTATTGTCTTATTTCTAACAGAAAAGTTGTTAACTGTTCTTTTGCCCAGCAGAAAACTCAGTGATATTTTCTCTCTCTCTCTCTCTGTCACACAGACGTGCACACACACACACACACACACACACACACACACACACACACACACACACACACACACACACACACACACCAGTTCACCAACAAGATATCCTCGGGGTGTTAGAAGAAATCACAGCATATAGATAAATGAGAGACATAGAGACAGGACAGACAGAACATGCAGTCTTCACACAGAAGACACAGCCAAAATGTCAACTAGACTCAAGCACTATGAAATGGCAATGCTCACTGTGCCCATGATCAATTGCAAAATGTCAAGACTGTGGCGTTAAAGACAGATTAACTAAAGCCACTAGGGCCAGTCTTTGAAAGGCTGTATCTCTACCCCTTTGGGATTTCATTACAAACAATTCAGGCATCATACGATGGGTATTCAACTATAAAACACATCTAAGACTAATTCCAAGCTTTGAGCTTCCAGTACAGTATATATCTGAATTTTACTCCACAGTTTTAGCTGTTTGCCATTGTAACCACTTCATATTATAATGAAAAATAAATATATATATATATATATATATATATATTATTTTTTTTTCTGGTGAAATACTCAGGTTTTTGCTGGTGAAACAGAGACCTTTTGTGTCTTTTCTTTTTTTTGTTTACATTTTTTTACCAGGTAGAACACTGATCATAGCATGACCAATTGTAGGCTCAGCCCAAGTTATGACAAAAATGTAGCAATTACAACAAATACAGAGGTAATACATAGTAGTCATAAAAAACTGAGAGAGAGTCTATGTACAAATTTTACACCCCTCCCTCGACTGAGAGAAAGTAAATAAAAATAAATTAGATTAGCTGATTTGGAAACTGAATTCTTAATTACCCTAAACTTAAGAGGGCTACCCCATCCTTTATGATATGCTTTTACTTCCTTTAACATTATAAAAGTGTCTTTCCAGCAAAATAACCAAAGAAATATCAATAATAATTATCAGATCAAAAACTGTAGAACATATAAAAACACTACATATCATTATAATTTCCAGTACAATAACAGAAGGGATCTCATAGTCATTATCATCAGATAAACAAATTGCAGTACACACACAAACACACACGCACACACACACATGCACGCACGCACGCACGCACACAGACAAACACACACACACACACACACACACACACACACACACACACACACACACACACACAAATACAAAAATTAGGATCACAAATTATCTTCTGAAGTAGTCATTTGAAATCATTGCTTTGAAAGTTTAATTCACAATGAGCAAGTTTAAGAGAGCTCCACAGTGATTATGTGTTGACCCTCCCCCAACAAATATTGCAAAAATAAAGTATTTACAGATAAACAACCATTGATCAAATCAATGAAAAACTGCAACACACATCACAGATACACAAATATTATTATGCATGCAGTAATGCCTGGCGGGGTGTGTGTTATTGTGTAAATAATGCCCACTTAGGCAGCACCGGGCCTCTGTGCCACTGGAAGGGTGTTATTTACATAATAAAACACACCATAGAGGGCTTGGTTGCACTTAGAGAATAGGCTATCTGCTAAACTGTTTTCTATTTTTTTTAATTACTGTATATATATTTTGTTATATTTTTAATGTAAAATAGATCCTCCTCCTACTGTTTCAAACTTGCTGTAGTATATGGTGGCAAATCATTGGGGGGTTGAAGTCACTGAATAATGAGTTACATTTGAGTTCCAGACTTTATCATAGATCTCAACTAATCAGGGACAAATCCTAAAGTAATCAGGGACACATACAATATCAGTTCTGTTAACTTGAGATATTGACAGTATAATATAAGCAAGCAATAATGCCTAACAGGGTGTGTGTTAATGTGTAATTAATGCCCACCCAGGAGTGTTGTGTGGCCCAACGCCGCAGGTGTATGAGAGTAAGAGAGAGAGAGAGAGCACTCGATCGAGTGTGTGTGTGTGTGTGTGTGTGTGTGTGTGTGTGTGTGTGTGTGTGTGTGTGTGTGTATGTGTGTGAGAGAGAGTCTGAGTGAGTGAAGTGCAAAAGTGAACTAATGATCCCCTGGTAGCATGTGTGAGAGAGAGTGAAGAGAGACTGATTTCTGCCAGCCCTTAGAGAATGGGCTCTCTGTAAAATTCTTGTGTTTTACTTACTTGTGTATTTTTTAAGTACTGGTTCATTTTTTTTTAATATATTTTTGATGGGAAAGAGCCATAATTTTCGGCTTAGCCATGGAACAAAGTGCCATTCTCATGGTCGATCCCTCTTCCAGCCACAAAAGCTGTCTTAAAAGCTGTCTCAGGTTTCAACTTTCTGTTACCTAAGAAGTTCAGTTGTGAGTGTTCTGCCATTTCACACTGAGCTAACTCGGAGCTATAATATATAACATTAAGTATCCTGTTTTGTTTATTTTGTTCTTTATTTCTTTGTTATTTATAGCACTTTGTGTACTGTGTATTTTTCTAGCTAATTTCACAGTGTGAGAGGTATTAACTGGAAATTGTCCACTTTTATTAAGCATCTGTTGGGTTGTTTGTTTCTGATAACTTGTTGCAGTTAAAACTATTTTTCTAGAGGCTCCTTTAGCTGTTTAAAACTTTCATTTAAAGGCTCACTGCTGCTTTTCAGCTGTGAGAAACATTTCTGCAGTTTGTTTCTAAGTAGTGGGGATATTTGTAGCATTTCCATATTCAGGCTTGTATTTGGGCCTAGTGTTTGTGGAGGCTGTGTGTCTGAGCACATATTCAGGGACATCTTGGTTTAGCCAAAGCCACGGCATTTCAGTGAGAGAGAATTGTTTGAGGTCATTGGCTGACTGAGGTCACCTGGACTACAGCTTAGACTAAGCACCTCATTGTTTTTTTTTGAGATTTCTTTCTGAAAAGCTGTCTCAGGTTTCAACTTTCTGTTACCTAAGAAGTTCAGTTGTGAGTGTTCTGCCATTTCACACTGAGCTAATCGAAGGAAGGACACTCAGCAAACTCAGAGCTATAATATATAACATTAAGTATCCTGTTTTTTGTTTATTTTGTTCTTTATTTCTTTGTTATTTATAGCACTTTGTGTACTGTGTATTTTTCTAGCTAGTTTCATCACTGCGTGGGGTGAGGTATTAACTGGAAATTGTCCACTTTTATTAAGCATCTGTTGGGTTGTTTGTTTCTGATAACTTGTTGCAGTTAAACTCTTTTTTTCTAGATGCTCCTTTAGCTGTTTAAAACTTTCATTTAAAGGCTCACTGCTGCTTTTCAGCTGTGAGAAACATTTCTGCAGTTTGTTTCTAAGTAGTGGGGATATTTGTAGAATTTCCATATTCAGGCATGTATTTGGGCCTAGTGTTTGTGGAGGCTGTGTGTCTGAGCACATATTCAGGGACATCTTGGTTTAGCCAAAGCCATCAGGCATTTCAGTGAAAGAGAATTGTTTGAGGTCATTGGGTGACTGAAGTCACCTGACTACAGCTTAGACTAAGCACCCTCATTGGTTCTTTTGAGATTTCTTTTCAAAGGCTGTCTCAGGTTTCAACTTTCTGTTACCTAAGAAGTTCAGTTGTGAGTGTTCTGCCATTTCACACTGAGCTAATCAATCGGCTGGAAGGACACTGAGCTTTGTTAAAACTCGGAGCTATAATATATAACAACAACATAAAGTATCCCAGTTTTTTGTTTATTTTGTTCTTATTTCTTTGTTATTTATAGCACTTTGTGTACTATGTATTTTTCTAGCTAGTTTCACTGTGTGTGAGTGTGGTGTATTAACTGAAATTGTCCACTTTTATTAAGCATCTGTTGGGTTGTTTGTTTCTCATAACTTGTTGCAGTTAAACTTTTTTTTTTCTTGAGGCTCCTTTAGCTGTTTAAACTGTCATTTAAAGGCTCACTGCTGTTTTTCATCTGTGAGAAACATTTCTGCAGTTTGTTTTCCACCCTCCCTGCTTAAGTTGGTATAGTGTTTTATAGTTGGTGGCCTTTGCAGTTGCCCGCCTCCCTAGTGTGTAAATTTGATCTGGGACCCTCCTCCCAGTCTAGTGTCATTACCTCATTCTACCTGGTACAGGGAGAACATTTGAGAAGGCCAATCAGCTTAGTTTCTGCTACTCCTTTCTCTTTCCACTAAAAAAAAAAAAAACTTTTTCTAAGCTTGTTTCCTGCCTTTCCTGTGGGTAGTCTAGCCTGGATATAGATTTACTGTGTCCAGGACTATTTGTAGGCTTCTAGGGCCCAAGCCTTTCTGTGTTGGAGGGAAGCCTTCTAGCTTAATTTTGTTTCTTAGAACTACAGTTTTTTGTTTCAGCACTTGTTCAGAACTTATTGTATGCACTAAATAAGCTACAAATTACTACAGCACTCAACTTTCCTCACTGCCTAGAGGAAAACAGTTTCTAGTACTTAACAAATAAGCACCTATCCAGGCATGTCTAAGGGTCAGCCCCCGGTGTTTTCTCCTGTCTACCTGATGAATCCGGGTTATCTTGGGGCAATGCAGCAACTGCCTCATGTACACAGACAACCCTCTCCTCCTACCACCCAACACTACAACCTGTGAGAGATGCACTTATATAGCCAAACTGGAAGCAAAGCTCTCTTCCCCCAAGACTGGACTAGACAGTCAAGAGAAGAAGGTAAACACTTGCACCACACCACACTCAGCACATAGTCCCTCAAAACCTACACCACCAAAACACACACATAGAAACACAAAATCACACCTACATTCACAGAGAGGCTCTCAAAAACCTGCCCAAGCAACAGGGACCTCCAAAGCAGAAACACAAGCAACCTCCACCCCAACATCAGCAACCTAATGACACATAGCCCACAAACTCAGTGTGCCACCCAACCACAGCCCATAACGATAACAACGCACTCCAACACTTTAGTCATAGGAAATTTGACTCTATAGTCAGGCACACTGATGTTCCACTCACCAGGCTAAACAAGGAGAAAGTTACTGTCAGTTGCCTGTCAGGTGCCAGGATCTGCTGTTGTACATGATGCACCAGGTCACTCCAACAAGTACAAATATGACTCTGTCATTGTCCATGTTGGTGTGAATGACCTGAGACGCACTCCTTGACTACATGAAAGGGACATGGAGAAGCTGTCCGGGTTAGCCCAGGCAGGTATGACCCTAGCCCTGAGTAGCATCCTGCCATCACCCAGAATGATACCACAGTACAAGGACAAAAAATGATTGACTTCAACAATTGGCTAAGCTTCTGTGTCATTCTGGGATCCAGTATCTGTCTGCCTGGGATGACATGATCGACAAGCCACGACAGCTTTGCCAGAGATAGCCTGCACCTGTCGCCCTGGGATTCCGGATACTGGCTAAGGCTCTAGCCACCCCTATAGTGCCTTAGGCAAGGTTCAAATGGCAAATCCACCCTAACAGGTATTTTTTCCAGGCAAGAAGAATCTGAGGGTATTGCTACCAATGCTAGAAGTCTAAACCTCAAAATGTACTCTCGTGGCACTCCTTAAAATGGAGAACATCGACATCTGTGCAGTGACAGAGACCTGGTTCAAGGCTCCAGAGAGTACCCCTGCATTACCAGGCTATAATTCATACCACACCTTGGCCACCTAACCTGGACCGAAACACTAAAGGCGGAGGCATGTCCATATTCATTAAGGATATCCACACCTCCAGGCTAGTTGCTCAGCATAATGCATCCGAGATTATCCAAGTGCAACTAACTCTGGGCAAGACCACAATCCAAATTGTAGCTTGCTACAGATCCCACCATGCCCCAGGATTCCCACCTCAATTCCTCACCCCAATACACTGGAAAATATTAGGGTACAACCTAACACCCTAATAATGGGTGATTTCAACTACCCTACCATTAACTGGGAAAACTACTCATGTACCAACTCTTGTGCTCAACGTTTTCTGGAATTCATAAATTCCAATGCCATGGATCAACTTATCCACACCCCCACCAGGGGCAGCAATATCCTAGACCTGGTTATTACCAACATGGGCAACCAGTGCTCCACACCAGAGGTCAATTCCTCGTTGGTCAGATCCGACCATAAGCTAATCACCCTAGACATCCACATCCCTCTCCCACCCCCATTAGGGAAGCCACAGTAAAGAATTTCTCCTAAGTCAACTTCACGCTTCTTAAAACAGAAGTGGCAAACTTCACGACACCCATGCTGACGGATAGTAGAGGTATGACTGCTGAATCCTACACAAATGCACTTTATAAGCACTTACATGAGTGCATGGATCGTGCAATCCCTAACAGAACCAAGATGCTATCCTCCAAAAAAAGTAAGCCAATCTGGTGGTTCCCTGCCATAAACAAACCCTACAACAGAAGAAAGAACTGTTGCAAAAAGAGTAAAATCCCATGATTGGAGAACTCCTGGTCAGCTTCAGTATAGTTGAGATCCCCATAAAATCCACCAAAGCTAGTTATGAAAACAAAATCACCACTGACTCTAAAGACAACCACAAAGCATTCTATAGCTATGTCAAGAATCTCAATGGAAACACTCAGATCTGCTCTGAGTTACAGCACAATGGCACTAAATATACAGAACCAACGAATATTGCCAACATCCTGGCAGATAGGTTCAGTGCTAACTTTACCCCTCTGTCATCCCCTAAAGGGCCCATCTCTATACCAGAAGAATGCAAAGTTCCTGTAATCATGGCTGCACAGGTAAAAAACACACGGCTGCACAGGTAAAAAACACACTATCCAAAGCCAAGAACACAGCATCCATGGGACCTGACGACATCCCAGGCTGTGTTCTACATGAACTACATAACGAACTGGCACCCCACATAAGTACCATGTTCAGTCATAGCCTCACCTCAGGCTATGTGCCCACTGAATGGTGCACAGTGACAGTTATCCCACTCCACAAAGGGGGAGCCACCACAGACCCCGGAAACTACTGCCCCATTAGCCTAATTAGCCTGGTCTGCAAGGCTATGGAGTGTATCATCATGGAACTTATAAACAATGACAATGGTAATCTCCAAACTCAGGACCCCACCCAGTTTGGGTTTGTAAAAGGCAGATCATGTCTCCTAAACCTGATAGACTTCTTTGAAGCAGTCATCAAAGCCGTAGATGAGGGTAAGGTGGTTCACACAGCCTATCTAGATCTCGCCAAGGCTTTTGACACCATCCCCCACTCTGGAATTATAGATAAACTCACTAAACTAGGTATAACTTATGTCACAGGATGGGTTGCCAACTGGCTCACTGACAGAACCCACACTGTGAAAGTAGCAGACTCCAAATCCAAATCCAGCTTCAGACCAGTGACAAGTGGAGTACCACAGGGTTCAGCCCTGGGTCCTCTCCTGTTTGGTATCTGCTTCTCTGAAGTTCAGGCCAACACAGAAGGTCTTATTAACGGTTCGCAGATGACTGCAAACCAGGAGCCATAATCAAAACCCAAAAGATGTGGACATCCTACAAAGGGCCTTTGCCGAGACAGATGCCTGGTGTCAAAGCCATGGCCTCAAGCTCAATGCCAAAAAGTGCATTGTCATTCCTTTTGGTAAAAACTCAGTACCCATGAACTACCACACCGAAAGTGTGATAAGAGACCTTGGGACACAGGTGGACAGTAGTCTCCTTTGATAATCACATTGCCAGAGTAGTCAGGAAATCCTTCTATGTGGCACACCTCATCCAGGAAAAAAGAGGTCATTGTTCTCTACATACTACTTAGACCCATTATAGAGTACAATGCCCCTTTTGGTATGTACCTCACAAGACATCTACAACAACTGGAAAGGCCACAGAAATACCTCACAAAGAGGATTACCAGCCTCAAAGAGATGCCCTATGCAGACCATTTCAAAAAACTGCAGCTTTACTCCGTTGCATATCGCCTACTCAGAGGCTTATCTCTGCCTAACACACAAAGCTATGCCAAACCCAGAGCTTTTTGTCATGCTCCACTTAAAGTAATCCCAATCCCTACAGCTACACACACACTCTGGGACCTAAACCTCAATCACCACAATAAACAGAACATGCTGGAGGGATAGATTCCTGTCCCAGAGACTTCCCATACTCTGGAACAAACTACCTATCTATATCAAACAAAGCTCCTCATTAGCACTGTTCAAGAAAAATCTTGA
Organism: Protopterus annectens; assembly: GCF_019279795.1. Taxonomy (NCBI): domain Eukaryota; kingdom Metazoa; phylum Chordata; order Ceratodontiformes; family Protopteridae; genus Protopterus; species Protopterus annectens. Next base: position 2,000 of record NW_025052804.1, on the reverse strand, counting down.
TGATTGGATGGGAGATAGGAAATTCACCCCGGGGATCACTTCTGTGGCTCTGCTCGACAGTGGCACAGGAAAATAATTTTCTTGGGTGGCGAAAGCCAGGGTACCTTTGGCTAGGCTTATATAGGCCCTAGGGCCAATAGCCTAGTACCTACCTATGAACCTATGAACAAAATGAAAAAGTTAACTAGACAGCTTTTGTCACCACAAAAGGCTAGCAGCTTGCCTCAGTTGCAGATGGGTTATGCAGCTGCAGCCAAAGCCATTTTTTCAGGCCACTAATCTTTTTCCCTGGATCTCTCTGGTGATGTCTGTACAGCCACAATGGACTGGGATTAGCCATGTCTTTGCAGCTGTTGGAGTCCCCTCGGTGGACAAGGGAGGGACACTTATTTTTTTAGTGTAGGTAGAAGGGGTAGGCAGGTTGCCCCTGCTTAGCCAGAATGTTGTGTCTATCCCTAGGGAAGTTGTTGCTGCCATTAAAAATGCTTATCCTAACTTTCCTGTCAAAAAGAAACAGAAAATTAAACATGTCTTTTCCTGCTCCAGTTTCACTGGACATGAGTAGTTTATTAAGTCTGGTTAATGGTCTTGTACAGGCTATCGATCCTTCTTATCTGGTGGTTTCTGGTACGAGAGTGTTACTCATTCCAATTGTTGCCAAGCATTTTGTTAATTCTAATCATTCCCCTTCTGACAAGGATGGTACAACAATTGATAAGTTTTGGAAAAAATGTATGCTTCTGTAACTGTAATTTCCAGAATTTTGAATTGTCAGGCTCATATATTAAAGTTTATTCTGACATTGTGAAAGTATGGTGAATGTTTTATCTGTATTTCCTTCCTATTTCTCAGATCACTCATCATTGTTAAAATTATGTTTATGACACTATAGATACTACATCCAGGGCTGTTGCCACTGGTACTGTTTAGAGGAGATTTGCTTAGCTGCATTCTCAGAACCTCCCAAAAGATTAAAAAAAATGAGATTTTAAATTCACCTTTGAATAAACTAACATACCCATCCTAAAAAAGATACTCTCTCCAAATAAGATGCACATGTTACAAGGAGATGCAATTGGGAAGGGTTGTATGGTTAGGCTAATAAAGGCACTGGTGGTCATTGGCCTAGCATGTACATATGAACCTAATAGAGATTTACTTTTTTGGAACCCTCTGCTGCAGAAGTTATCAAAAAAAATCAAATGGGATGGGTAACTTGACAGAGGAATCTATCAGATTTTTAAGCCTTCCTTCTTTAAAATTTCCAAGTGTTTTTTCTGATCCCTCATCCAGTTTTGTCAAGAAACAATATAATCTCAGCAAAATGCTGGTAAGCAGACATTTAAAAACAATGGCAAGGATGTTCCGGAAAGGAAACAGGAACCCTGCAGAACAAAGGACAGTCAAGTAAGTCAGAATGACTATGTGTAGGACCTTGTCACCCCCCCTCCCCCAACCAACAGTCCCTTATTCCTTCCAGAAAGTCTGAATCTCCATTTCTCTCTTGGGCAATAGATTGTTTCAGACAAGTGATTCCAAAACTGATTCATCAGGGTTACAGATGGCACTAAAATGCCTGAACTAGTTAGAACTACCCCATCAACTAACATATACACAGGTTCTTACCACCTATAAAATTATCCAGCATTCACCTGCTTGTCCAGCACTAAATACCATTCTACACAACTATGTTCCAAATCAGTTATTATGATCCAATAACCAAAAACTCTTCTCTGTCCACAAACTTATCAAATCTGTTATGCATGGCTTGAACTCATACCATGTTCCTAAAACGTGGAACTCCTTGCCTGTATCCATTAGGTCAGTACTCTCCCTCCTGCCTTTTAAAACCATTCTGAAAGACTTCCTAGCCAAAATCTAACTCTGTTCTCGATCATCCCCAGGATAAATTATATCCCAAATATATCTTAGAACTCCTTACTTCCTTACTTCAAACAGTTTCTCTCCCGACTCTCTTTCTAAATAATTTTTTCATGTTT
>NW_025052803.1:0-9998 GCF_019279795.1 Protopterus annectens | reverse complement strand
TGTTTTGTCAGGAGATTTGCATGTGCAGATCAGGGACAAAAAAAAAGATTGCTGTCTTGTCATAGATCAGGGAAACAGGAATAGGTAGGCAGTTATTCTAGATAAACTGTGAAAGGGTAGTAAATCGTGGTAATTTCCACGTGATAAAAAGTTACGATTTATTAACAATTCTAACTTAGCTAAGGCAACATGGGAAATCAGTGCACAAAAGTTCCTGCGGATACTGCCCTTATACCGAAGATGCGTAAATATATGCAATTACAGCGCGCCGAATAAAAGTGTAGGTATTATACAAAATGGTATAATAAATACAAATTTGACGTAATCTAGATAAACCTTCACTTATTAAACTTGTTTAGGCAACTTAGAAACAGATGCAAAAAGGTCAGCTAAAAAAAGCAACGACAGTTAGGAGTCCCTCAGGGCACACAGGTGGCTTTTGAGGAAGAAGCAAACCGCAGGGAACAAAAGATTAAAAACTCAAAAACAATGTTCTTAGATAAAGAAGACAATAACTTGGTAATAGCAACTGCCCCTCTGTCCCCTCCGCTTCCCTTACCAGAATATATGCGAAGGCAAGTGGACAAGCTTTGATCCACCTCCGCCATTACTCAGCTGTTCCACTGAAACCAAAACTGTTTGTCAGAGATCCTGCATCGAGACCAGGTTCCTAAGTACGCTTAACTTAAGAGGGAATATTAAAATTATATGAAATGAATAAAAAATTGCCAAGCTGTGAGGAAGAAGAGATATGTCCAATTGCATAGAAGTACCAAATCCACAGGCAGGACACAAGACCCAACTCTTCTAGTAGTATAGATCGGTGGACAATCGGAAACACATCCGGAAAGCCATAAAGGAATTCCCCATCCAAAAAGTTAATTTTAGAAAATTCAGAAAACTTACAGGGCATGAGGTTAAGTTACCATTTAAATGGAGAGAAGTAGAGAAAGAGATTGGAACAAATGGCAGTAGGTCCAGATTGGCACATGATGAGTGGCAACTGGAGGATCCCCATGACACCAGAATTTAGACCACTCCCACACATAGTAACGCAGAACTGGACAACAGAGCGGTGAAAGGTCTGATAGACTGAATCTCTGAGAAATGGAAGCCTAGGGTTGACTGGACTTGTATTAATCAATACATACAACAAGAAGGTGAAACTGTTGATCGATATTATGCCAGATTAATTAGAATGTTTTAATAACCATTGTGGGATGCAGGTACCTGAAGACCAAACACATGATTCCCATATGAGCAACAGTTAAAGAATGCATTTTTTAAAGGCAGTATGTGCACCCATTAGGCAGCTTTATTACAAAGCACATGGTAGATCATCTGCACAAGTAGATTACAGTCATTACTTAAATATGCAAGACATGCCAAAAGGCATTTTAATAGCAAAAAGAAAAAGAAAACTCAAGTATTTGCAGTAAAAGACGGATCAGAAGTCTTTGTAGTACAAACCAGGAAGAAGGGTAAAACAAATACCCAGGGAAACAAACAATCTGATAAACGATCAGAGGACTTTGAAGAGAGAAAGAAAAGGGGTGAATGTTTTAAATGTGGGAAAAAGGGACATTTAGCAAGGGATTGCAGGCAAAATAGAAAGATAACCGCAGAAGACAAGGAGGGTAAGGACTGACTATATGGTAGTCAAGAATCACTGGATAAGAATAAACAAGAAAAGACAAGCGCAAATGTTATAGAAGGGGTAGAAGATGTGATAGAAGAGGTAGAGGATGTGCATGAAATCACAGATAATGAAGAAAATGAAATTTTGGACTTAGCATTATTGAGCCTAGAGCTCTACTTAGCAGACACAAAACCAGAAGTTACACTTCTGGTAGAGGGGAGGGAAGTTAAATTCCTGTGTGACTCAGGGGCTTCACGGACCCTGATACATCCTTCCAAACTACCAGAGAATTCAGAATCACGTGACTACATATTAGTAAAAGCAGCTAATGGACAGCTGTATTGGGAGCCACTCTCCCACAACATAGCGATAACTGACCCAGTTTCAGGGTTGACCCAGAAAAGCAAAATTATTGTTTCTGCAAAATGCCCAATGAATCTCTTGGGCAGAGACCTAATTCAGATATTTGGTATAGCCGTAGTTCCCACTATGCAGGGTATGGAAGCACAGTGACAAATGGATACTTTTGTAGTGCGACCGGAGGGTGAAACATTTTATTGGTACAGCCAGGACTTCGTTACGACTGGTCCAGGGGCAGTAACCGAAGAACTGATGAACGTAGCCATCAGTAAATCCCCCTCGCTTGACACTGATAAACAGCATTTGTTGCATTGCACTCTATATTACTGTAACAAACCAGGATCTGATAAAGAATATGAGCAAGAACTGTTTAGAAACCATGCTAACAGATTAGTATTACGAAATTTGTACTGGGACACAGAAGGAAACAGTGTAGTGAGCTGTTCATTGCCCCAGGAATTCCTAGCACTTTACAAATCTAATCGATTACCACATGTGAGTTTAACTAAAGATAGAAACGTGAAGTGGGCAGACCTAGGAGAAAAAGTCACAAGGTGGGAAAAGCAGACAGAGTTAGAACTTTCCGAACAGGGAGTACAAAAGCAGAAACTAAATTGTATAACACAGACACACCCAGCTGTACACTCACAGGCAAGTGAGGATAGCTGAGTAGCACTCTTACTAGAGGAAGAGGAAAAAAGCCTTACGAGGCATACCAGAGACTCTCTGGTCAGCAGGGAAATCAGATGTAGGACTTATTCATACAGCAGGACCAGTTACTATCATGCCAAAAGCAGCATTTAGACCTCAAAAAAGACAGTATCCCTTGAGAAAGGATGCAGAAATAGGAATCAAACCTATAATAGCAGCCTTACTTAAGGAAGGAGTCATAAAAGAATCTTCTGATTCACCATGTAATACACCCTTATTTCCTGTTAGGAAAGCAAATGGAGAATGGCGTATGGTCCAAGATTTACAGGCTGTAAATGATGCAGTTATACCTAGGGCACCTACGGTGCCAGATCCACACACTTTATTGAATGATTTAAAACCTCAACAAAAGTATTTTTCTGTGGTAGATATTAGCAATGCATTTTTCTCAATACCGATGCACCCTGACAGCCAACATTGGTTTGCATTTACATTTCAGGGGAAACGGTATACATATACGAGACTACCACAGGGATATTGTGAAAGTCCAACAATATTCGCACAAGAAATGGCAAGTAACCTGGCAGGATTTATCCCACCGAAAGGCTGTCAGATTTTACTTTATGTAGACGACATTCTGCTGGCAGCCCCCACCCAGCAAGAATGCAGAGAGGATACCATAGCATTACTACAATTTTAGCCACCAAGGACACAAGGTAAACAAAACAAACTGCAACTTTGGAAAAAACAGGTTAAATACCTGGATATGTAATATCCAAAGAAGGCAGAATATTAGATGAAGACAGAAAAACAGCAATATTACAAGCACCGAAACCAACTACCAAGAGGGAAATGATGTCCTTCCTGGGTGCTACTAACTTTTGTCGGAGTTGGATTCCAAACTATGCCTTGGAATCTGCTCCGCTGACCAACTTGATATTCAAAAAGCCGATGGCAGCACAAGATTTATTACAGTTGACACCAGAAGCAGAATCAGCTTTCTGCAAATTGAAACAACTAATAGCTTCTTCATTAGTTTTAGGATTACCAAACTATCATAAACGATTTTTCCAAACTGTAGATTGTAAGCAAGATTATATGACATCAGTGTTAACACAACAGCATGGGGACAAACAACGCCCCATAGCTTATTATTCATCACAGCTAGACCCAGTGGCGCGATCCTTGCCCCACTGTGTACAAGCAGTAGTCGCAGCTGCAATGGCAGTGCAGGCTTCAGCCTCAGTAGTATTGTTTCACCCTCTCACATTGAGAGTGCCTCATGCAGTCGCGATTATTTTACTGCAGGAAAAAGTAGCATATCTTTCTCCTGCTAGACATCTTTCCTGTATGACTATACTGTTGAGCCAACCTCATATGACAATTGAACGATGCACAACTTTGAATCCGTCAACCTTGCTCCCAACCCCTGTAGATGGCAAACCACACTGCTGCCTGCAGGAGATTGAGCAAAAGACACTACCTAGAAAAGATCTTACAGATGTTCCCTTGGATGATGCCGAGGTGACATACTATGTGGACGGCTCGTGCAGGAGGGGTCCTACAGGACAGAATCTAGTGGGGTATGCAGTAGTTTCTGATACTGAGATTTTAGAAGCAAAGTCTTTACCACACAACTTATCTGCACAAGCAGCAGAATTAATTGCTTTGACAAGGGCATGTACCTTGGCAAAAGGCAAGAGAGTGAACATTTTTACTGACAGTCAGTATGATTTTTCTACTGTACATGTTTTTGCGTAGCAGTGGAAAAATAGAGGAATGATAACATCTACTGGTAAACCAATTAACCATGCTCAATTTATTTTAGACTTGTTAGACTCTATTCAGTTACCTCAGAAAGTAGCTATTTGCAAATGCGTAGCTCATACCAAGCAACAGGATAGAATTTCAAAAGGTAATATGAGGGCTGATACAGCTGCAAAGCAAGCAGCTTCAGCTTCAGAAGTATTTCTTTTGAGTGAGGAATTACAACCATCTGAGATTTTAGACTTAGAAATGTTAAAAACAATGCAGGCACTTACTACAAATGTAGAAAAACAAAAGTGGATAAAACGAGGAGCAATCCTTGAGAAGGGACTGTACATCTCCAAAGAGAAGAAACCGATTTTGCCATCTAAATTGTTTAGACATGCAGCTTTGTTGAGCCATGGGCAGTGCCATGTCTCAACAAGGGGGATGGTACAGTTAGTGAATCGAGTGTTTACAACGTATGGATTTACAAACTAAACAAAAAATTTTTGTGCAGCATGCCATGTTTGTAACAAGCATCATGCACAAGGGGCATTGAAACCTAAGCAAGGGAGTTTCCCTACACCACCGTATCCATTCCATACTATTTGTATGGTTTTATAGAACTGAACAAATGCGAAAATAAAAAGTACTGCCTTGTCATTATAGATATGTTTTCCAAATGGGTGGAAGCTTTTCCAACTAAAAATCCAGATGCAGCTACTGTTGCAAAAGTCCTCATTAAAGAAATTATTCCTAGATTTGGCATACCGGAAAAGATTTATAGTGACAATGGCACACACTTTGTAAATCAAACTATACAACAACTCAGCCGTTATTTTGGGATTTCTCTGAAAAGTCATTGCGCATACCACCCCCAATCTGCAGAATTAGTAGAGAGGCATAATGGGGTTTTGAAAAATAAGTGTAGGAAATTGATTAGCGAGACACAAAAGAACTGGGTGCACTGTTTACCTCTGGCACTGTTGAGCATGAGAACTGTTCCAAATGCAAAAGGGTTAACTCCTTTTGAAGTTCTGTTTGGGAGGGCATATTATACACCTCAATGGAAACCTCTCATGCCTGCAGAGCAAGAGGCTGACAGTTCACTTGCAAGGGTATATGAGGCGATTTTTGAACAACAAACTTTTGCAGTTAAATTCTGTTTGAGATAAAGAGCAAACCAGACCATCGGAAGCAGCAGTAGCCCCAGGCGCATGGGTCTGGGTGAAGGTCATGAAGAAAAAGAACTGGAGTTCTCCGAAGTGAGAAGGGCCATACCAGATACTACTGTCGACACCCACTGCAGTCAAGATTGCAGAGCAAGCATCTTGGATTCATTTAACACACTGTAAACTGGTTAAGAACTTTGAACTGGACAAAAACCTTGTTACTGTTGTACAATGAGAACAAAATGACCAGGTATAGAGTAAACAGAGATGCAGAGCAACCTCAGAAAATGTGCATGATTATCCTGATAGCCATACTGATAACATTGATCTTTTTGTTGTGGCCTTTCCTTTTCCCAGCCACAAAAGTTGAACTGGTCAAACGTGATGCATTACTCATAGACTGGCATCCAAACTTTAACACTTACCAAGCAATTAAATATGTGTATGCTGAGACTTTCAGTGTTTCAAATTTCTGGATTTACACAGCTATACCGACAACATATGGGGGATTATTAATGACTGCTGTCCCCCTGGGGGTCAATGAGAGCTGGGAAAACTTGATTTTTGATACTTCACCTGTGAAATCACAAGACAAAATAGCATTGTACCTACCTGTTACACAAAAAGGGATTGTATGTTTTTACAAGAATGACACTATTCAGGTGGGTTGGAGCAATTGCAATGTGACTGTTTCTTATAAATGTTATATTAAACCTAGTAAGACTAAAACTATTTGTGATACAAACTATGATGCATATTTCACTAAAATGCATAAAAGTGTTGATGAGATACTACATAATACTGTTCTTTTAAAACAGCTTTCTATTATTGATTCATGCAGGGCAAGCTTATATCAATACTAAAGTAGGGAATTGTTATTTTGTTTGTGGGGAAAATAGCATATAAATGGCTACCTGAGAATTGGTCCGGCAGTTGTTTTTTGGGTTACCTGGTTCCGGCCATACGACACACTGCAGCTTTGCCTCAGGGAAAAATTCAAAACGTCAGAGAGGTCAGCAGTAAACCTAGAAGTCCGATTAAGAGACCCGAGAATCCAGTAGGACGAATCGAAGCAGGATGGAGAAATCATAACTCCGTAAAAAACAAAGATAAACTGACACACATGGACTTGAGTGACACCAATATATCATGGGCAGACATAGCCCCTGCATATGGCGCAGTGAAATCGATTTGGGAGCTGAGAAAACTGTCTAAACTTCTCTAAGTTATGAGCAACGCAACTTTTTCTGCTGTCGAATTAGTGACTGATGAACTGAATGCTATGAGAACTGTGATGCTTCAGAACCACATGGCTCCCGACTTCACTCTAGTGGCGAGAGGTGGTATGTGCACTTTAATCAAAGAAGAATGCTGTTCGTACATTCCTGACAACCAGCACGAAATAAACGACCATCTTGAGGTGATCCAACAAGTGTCGACCATGACCAAACCAGGCCCAAACCCTCTGACGGACTTTTTCCAGAATTTGTTTGGGGGGTGGGGTTCCATCCTAATGAACATCCTGATTGCCATTTGTGTGGGATTACTCCTATTAGGAGCATGCATTTGTTCTGGTATTCCCTGCATGAAAAAGTTAATTAAATAATTTATAGATATATCAATTTCTGAGACTTTGTATCAAAGTACTGAAATTGAAGAATTGTTGAAATGTGAAACACTTTCATAAGTTTAAACTGAATGACTCTCTTTACTGCAAATCCTGAATGGAAGATGTTAGGAGAAGAAGCAAACTGTTTATTCTTTTGAAAATAGAATTAAAAAGTATTAACAGGGGGGAAATGTCAGAAAAATATGTATTAATGTATGTGCTTAATGCTAATTAGAAACTAAATAAGTTAACACATTTTTCATTCTATTTTATATGCACTATTTTATATACAGCTGAGTTTCATATGAGTCTAAAAGATGCTTTTGAAACTGCAGTGTGCTTTCTGAAACTTGCAAGATGCCCTCTGACCTAGTAATTGCTAGCACAGCAATATTCATGTTTATGCCTTTTGGAAATGTACTTGAGAAGCAGGTGATTATCTGCTAGGTCAGGAAGCAAAGAATGAACAATGCTATATTCTGTAATGTAAAGATTTTGAACATTTAGCTCTGTTCGAAGTATGAGAACATGCACAGCTGCAGGAGGAAGAGATAACATAGACAAAGGACTGTTGGAGAAATGAACTGCAATTTATACTTGCTTTGTGCTCAAATTAGCCATAGTACCCTGAATGGTAACATTGCATATATCTAACCGGTGGTAGCCAAGGCCACGTTGTTTTTCTTAGGAAGTTTCTCAAAAAAATTGATAGTACAAGCAGAAAATCATATAAACAAGCACTACGAAATGATGATGTTAAAACTTGTGATTTACTACGTCAGCTCGGTAGGCAATGTCTTATTAGAAAATGTATAAAAATGCCTGCATTTCCTGATTCTAGTTAGACAAACTCTGTATTAGCACGTTTTTGTCTCCTTGCTGCAAGATTAAAGTGCCTTAACCTGAACCTACCGTGTATTGATCATTTTTAAAGTATATTTTTCCTTTGACAGTACCACACGAAAATATTCATAGAGCTCATCAGAGATAAAATTGGACATGTGAAGGTCAAACAAATCATCATTTGCATCATGTATAAGTTTATTCAGCATGAATTCATCCAATATAGTATATGCTGTATCTGCATGCAACATAAAACGCATGTCAGAGGTATATCTCTGAGTGTCAAAAACCACCAAGCCCCCTCCTTTATCTGCTGGTCTCACGGTAATGTCTTTATCTAATATCAAAGCATATTTTTATAAAGGGTATGCAACATGTACTACTAAAAATGTGATATATATTGTGATATATATTGCTAAGTGCAATCACTGGGATAGTTTTTATGTAGGGAGAACTATCCAGATGTTTAAACAACGCATATTACAGAACCAATATGCCATATGCAATAATTTAGAGCATAATGCTTTGTTTCAACATATAGCATTTCACTCTGATCATAGTTTTTCTTACATGGTTATTGATGCTATTAATTTTAACATCAGAGGTGGAGATTTGCATAAAGCCACTGAGGTTAGGGAAACACACTGGATAGCAGAACTGCCTATGGCAACTAGCTGGATTTGATAAAGGAAATTATTTTCTGAAAGCGCTTATCCTGTGTAGATTAAATTATTTTATGTCTATTGCCTTGATGACCATGGTGTTGTTTGGATACTTTTTAAAATCGCCAACACATTACTCTCATCATATGTTCCCAGTTACTTCTTTCTTCCCTGTCACACCTCCAACATTTGGCATCTATTTGAGGAAATGTTTGGAGTCTGCTTGAGGTATAAAATACATATGCAAAACTTTCTAAATAAAAACCCTAAATTTTCAAGACTGTGTTCCATATTTGGGAGACATACTGCATCTAGAAAACTGTATTGTGACTAAGGAAGATAACATTAACTTTGTACAATGTCTTAGTGAGGATTTGTACTGGAGCTTTACTGGAAAGGCTCACCCAGACTCAGAGACAGCTTGCTGTGAGGGAAAGGGTAGTTTGTTTTTTATTTCTTGCATTTTGTATTACTTTATTGCCTTTTTCTATTTTGTATACTGTGATTTGTTTTCTTTACACTGTGTTTTACTTATATTCTGCTTTTAGCTGCATATTAAAACTTGAAAACAGACCATAGCCCTGTCTCTTGTGAGTCAGACAGAAATTTTTACCACACTCCCTCCGTGTTACTCTTGTGTTCTTAAACACCACTGTCTTTCTAGTTGCCTGCCCCTTATGTTAATTTGACCATATATCTTTCTTCCTCTCTATTTTTACTGGCTGGTGTAAGTAAGCACACAATTATCATTTTGTGAAGTCACTCACCTTCAACTATTTAAATTTATTGGTCATCCTACTGTATTCCATAGTACCAGAATACAAAAGTGCCCACCCCCTTTCAATCTATCATGCTCTTTTAAAATGAGTGTCTCATCACTAAAACTTAACTTTTTAGACAGCTAAAATTTAAGTTATCCACTTTCATATCTAACTGCTTAGCGCACATTGCAGTGTTTAGGATAAACCGTTTTTTTTCATCTTAACTTTAAGCATCTATTGCAAGATCAGCAGTTATTGGAGAGCCCACATTCTGCCTCTCAGTAGTCATCTTGGGATTTGTGCTTCTGTTTTCTCCTGGTGAGAGAGGGAGTACAGTGACATTATTTCCTGGAGACTGCTGATCACCAGAAAGCCTAATAGATGCTTTATAGGTGACAGCTTGGAATCTGTGCTTATATTCTGATCCTGGTGAGAGTAGGAACAGAGTGCATTGATTCCGGACTCTTTCTGGTTGGAGAGTGAGTGCCTGTGCTTAACATACTTGATTGGTCTGGTTGCTATTTGAGACATCTACCAGAAAGACTTACAGGC
>NW_025052802.1:0-10708 GCF_019279795.1 Protopterus annectens | reverse complement strand
AGGAATGGGAAATGGATGTATGGTTGCTGAATCATACACCAAGGTGCTGTATGAGCATATACACAAGTGCATGGATCAGGCCATACCAAACAGAACCAAGGTCCTGACCTCCAAAAAAAAGGAAGACAATATGGTGGTCCCCTGCCATTAACAAACTCTCTACAACAGAAGGAAAAAAAAACTGCTGCAGAAAAGGGTAAAGTCACAAGACTGGAATAATTCCTTGTATGTCTCAGCAAAAAAAAAAAGATCCCTAATCAAATCCTCCAAAGCTAGTTACTTAAAACAAAATTGCTAAGCAGATACTAAACATAACCAAAAGGCATTCTTTAGCTATGTCAAAAATCTGCATAACAATACACAGATGGGCTCTGAGCTAGTGCACACAGCTGCAACACCACTTATACTGAACCAAAGATATTGCCAATATTTTGACTCCATTGTGGTTTAGTGGCAAACTTTAGCCCCCTTCACCCACTAAAGGGCCCATCCCAATAACCGAGAATACCAAATCACTAATATCATGGCTGCACAGGTAGAAACCACACTATCCAAAGCCAAAAATATAGCCTCCATGGGACCTGATAATATACCTGGCTGTGTTCTACATTATTTATTTATTTTATTTCTGCATTTGTTAACTAGGGTTGGACGAAAGGTAAGAATTTACTCCTTTTTCAGTGGAGACCCACCGAAAGCCCCAAAGTAAAACAAACATACACAAGTAGAGACAAGTTAACAATAATACAGAGCAAAAAATAAATACGAATACAATGGATAAAAAATAAATAAATAATGTAATTAATGGAATTAAACATAGCTATATACAAAACACATAATAATAAGGGTGTAAAAGGAAAACAGCAATAATAAATCCAAGAAGTATGCAGTAAGGGAATTAAGGTTATAGGTAATGATTTGAAAAATAATATGACATTATTAGATTAGTGGCTAGAAGCACAAATTGTGTATGTGCAGGGGGCCTCAAATCTGAGGAAGAAACTAGTGCAGGAGTAATAAAAAAGAGAAACGTATGTACAAGGACCCTCAGATCAGAGGAAGAGATGGCAGGAAGTAAATAAATGAGAAGCGTATGAAGAAGGGCCCCAGACTAGAGGAAGAGATGGTGCAGAAGTAAAATAAATGAGAAGCTGTATGTACAAGCAAATTAGATCAGAGGAAGAGATGGTGCAGAAGTAAAATAAATGAGAAGCTGCAGTACAAAGGGCCTCAGATCAGAGAAGAGATGGTGCTTGCCAAAAATAAATGAGAGGCGTATGTACAAGGGCCTGATCTATGAAGCATTTATAGTAGCTTTAAAAATAAATGAGAAGCTGTATGTACAAGGGGCCTCGATCAGAGGAAGAGATGGTGCAGAAGTAAAAGAAATGATAAGCTGCATGTACAAGGGCCTTGGGATCAGAGTAGATGGTGCAGAAGTAAAATAAATGAGAAACGCAGTATGCAAGGGCCCCAGGATCAGAGGAAGAGATGGTGCAGAAGTAAAAATAAATGAGAGATGGTATGTACAAGGGCCCCAGATCAGAGGAAGAGATGGTGCTGAAGTAAAATAAATGAGAGGCTGTATGTACAAGGCCCTGTGATCAGAGGAAGAGATGGTAGAAGTAAAATAAATGAGAAGGTGGTATGTACAAGGGGCCTAGATCAGAGGAAGAGATGGTGCAGAAGAAGAAAGTAGCAGAGGAGGGATGATCTGAGGGAGGGTGTAGAAGGAGAGCAGATAGGATATGGAAGCTAGGAAACAGAAAGGCCCATAGGATCAGACATAGTGGTAAAGCAAGTAGGAGAGGGAGGGGCAAGTAGGGTGGTTGGAGGTACATATAGGAAGAAAGCAGGAGATACAGTATCAGGTCATGTTTCAGTTAGAAAGGGAGGTATGGCTTCTGACTGGTGGAAGATTGTTCCATAAGGGAAATGGAGTGTTTATAGAGTAATTTTACCTATGTTCTTATTGAGTCTATAGACTTGTAGTAAGTGTTTATCAGAGCTACACAGGGAATGGAGGTGTACCAGGAGACAGGTTGGACAGAGATGGACATTACAAAGGAACTGGCACCACACCCGAGTCTTGTTCTAACCACAGCCCTCATTTTAGGCTTTCTTCCCACTGAATGGCTCACCACAGTCATCCATTCCACAAAGGGGGTGACTACTGACCTTGGAAAAGTACTGCCCCCATCAGCCTGGATGAGCCTGATCTGGAAGGTCATGGAGTGCTTTTGTTATGGACCTCATAAGTAGGGGATATAGGTAACCCTCAAACTCTGGACCCCTCGCAATTTAAATGTGAAGGGCAGATCATGTCTGCTCAACCCGATATACTTCTTTGAATCTGTCACCAGAGGTTGATGAAGGCAAGATAGTACACACAGCCTACCCCACCCAGCCAGTACCTTAGACACCATATCTCCCACTCAGGGACGGCTGAGAAAGCTCACAACCTAGTATTAACCCCTACAGCATAAGATGGGTTGCCAACTGGCTCTATTGCGAACCCACAAGGTGAAAGTGGTAGTAAACTCCAAATCTGACTACCAGGCAGTTACAAGTGGAGTCCCACAGGGATTCAAGGTCCTGGGTCCTCTCCTGTTCGGTATCTACTTCTCTGAAGTTCAGGCCAACACGAGGGACCCTGGTGAACCAAATTAGCAGATGACTGCAAACTGGGAGCTATTGTTGATTCTCGTTGATGTAGACATCCCAAAAGGTTCTCACAGACACCAACGACTGGTGCCAAACCCATGGTCTGCTTAATGCTAAAAAGTGCATCATCATCCCTTCAGAAAAAACACAATGCCTATGAACTACCACACTGATGGTAGCCCACTCACCCCAAGGTGTGATAAGAAATCTAGGGCCACAGGTAGATAATAACTTACTTCAACAAACACGCTACACTGTAGTTAGAAAGTCTTTTTATGTGGCACATGTCATTACAAAAGTTTCTCATCCAGGATGAAAGAAGTCATAATCCTCACTACTCATCCGGCCGCTAGACCCATTATAGAGTACAATGCCCCATTTGGCATGTACATCATTAGACACCTACAACAACCAGAGAGGCCACAAAATTCCTACAAAGAGGATCCTAGGATTCAAACACATGCCCTATACAGACAGACTTAAAAAATTCCAGCTGTACTCCATCTCATATCGCTTCTACTTATAGGCAATCTCTGCTTAGCATACAAAGCCATGTTCGACTCCAGTTAAGCTAGACATGCTTCATCTGAAAGTCCAATCCCTCCACAAGTTCCAAAGACCTCAACCTCATCACCACAACAAACAGAACCTGCTGAGGGACAGGTTCCAACCCAGAGACTTCCCATACCTGAATAAACTCCCCATTCATGTCAAGCAGAGCACTTCACTAGCCCTCTTCAAGATAAAGTGGATAGGTAACAGGAAATTATCCCCTGATCACTTCAACAGCCTTGCTCGGAGAAGGCACAAAAAAAACTAACGCCAGGCAATAGGACAACTGATCGCTTCTGGGTTAGGTTTGTATTGGCCCCAGGGCCATTAACCTAGTACTTACCTATGAACCTATGATCATTCCCAATTTGCATTCATCTGTGAATTTGCCCATGACATTTGTCTTTATCTCAGAGGAGTAAATGCCTAATAGGAGCGGTTCCAGCATGGAGCCCTGTGGTACCCCCACTGGTGACAAATCGCTTAGATGAGTGCATCACTAATCCTGACTTTGTTCTTGTTCAGTGAGCCAGCTGGCCAAACTGGAAAGCGTAGGGTTTCTTATGCTATTCAATGAGTTTGTCAACTATACCCAAAAGGGGTATTATACTGAATGCCTTAGCCGGGTCCAGATAAGTGGTATGTACAATTTCCCTCATCCATTGCCTTGGTAACCTTTTCAAAAAAGTCCGCTAGATTTAATAGACATATTTTTCCTTGACAAAGCCAAATTGGGTTGGGCCCATTGTCTGAAGGTTGTCTTTATCTTTATTGATTATCTCCTTGATAATTCTTTTTATAGCTTTGCATATTACATTAATGTGACCACAGGTGGTCTGCAGTTTCAGGGATCAGTTTATGGTCCAATTCTTATGAAGTGGGATAGCAGTTGCAATCCCACTCTTGTGGTACAAAGGCTACTGTGAGGCTAGAGTTGAAAAGTGGCACAAGTGGTTCTGACAGTTCATGTTTCAAGCTTTATAGGAAGTGTCTCAGGATATTGTCAGTGCCCACTGAAGCTCTGTTTTTGTCTTTAGTGAGTACTGCCAGGACCTACCCCTTGTTAATAGTTGGGAGGTTATGCTGGTATTTCATGTTGGTAGTGTGGGTGACATTTTGAGCTGAATTTGGTCAACCAGAAAATTTGCTATGTTGCTATAGGGGTCAGTGAAGGTGGCAACACTGGCCACCAGTTTGGCACACCAAAGCATGATGCCTTTGAGGGTTGATATGGCTGTAAAAGACCTGTGGTTGTCTTTCGCCTAAGAGGCTATCTTGACCTGGTAATTGGCCTTATTCTAATTAGTCCTCTTGGTTTCATGCTTAGTTTAATTAGAGAGCTCCTATCATTATGCAGCTTTTTCTTCCTGGTTTTTAGCCATAACATTTTTGATTTTGTTATAAAACGGTAAAAGTAAGAATTCCATCGGCGTGACGGTTTTAGAGTTTGTTTGGGGCTTACGCCTAGTAGCCAGCTGGCGTATACAGCCATTTACATAGTTGTACAGTGTCTGTGAGCAATTTTGCATTCTTGATTATGAACTCTGGATTGGGAGGGGCAATGAGTTTTGACAAACATCAGTTAATAGCATGTAGTTTGCTTTGAGGTAGTCCTTAACTGTTAAAGTGTTTGCTGGGGTTACTGAATTGATTTTTTTATTTCATAGATGAAAGCTTTGTAGTCTAACTTCACCACTAAGGACATGACACTGGGGGGGGGGGTCAGAGATCTCCCATATTGGTGAGTACCAGGTACAGTATATTTGAACCTCTGGTGGGTGTGGTACTTGTGTTAATAAAGTCCAGGAATCATTGTGCATGTGAGTATGAGGCAGTATATATTTCCCGGCCTATAGAGGTTAGTTAAAGTCTACCATGCATAGGTTATTTTGGTGTAATGGTGAGTGTCTCCAGTAGGTCTAGGTAAGACCTATTACATTCTAGGGAGATACAGGGTGATGTATAGCTTGCTAGGATATGGTATGGGACTTTGTCCACGGTGATTTTTCACATGGATAAGTTCCAGGGCATCATCCTAATTAACCACTATAGAGATATTTGTGCTGCTAATATATATAGTGAGATGCCTCCACCTTTTCCACCTTTTGTCCCTGCCTGTGCAGCTGATGTTCTAAATATATGGTAGCCACTGAATCCTTTTGCAGTAATACCAGAGTTCTTTCTGTGGATTTAAACCATGTCTTGATAGCAACACAGATGTTTACATTCTCCAGCATGAGGAGAGCTTGTAGGGTGTTGAGTTTCTTGTTTAGGCTCCTATCTTTGGAGCAGTAACACCTTAAATTTTCTTTAGGTTTCTGTTTGCTAGTGTCTGTAGGTTTGTCAGCTTGGTGCATTGTCCTAAAAAAGGTTCTAAGGGGTAGGTAGGTAAAGATTTTACCATCTATATGGAAGCCTAGGTGAAATAGGTGTATACCATCCTTTTCAAAGCAAACGCGGTTTATTAACCATGTCTCCTCCCATGCTGAATAAATATTTAATCCCTTTTTTGAAAGACATCAGGAACCTAAGCCAATTATTGAAGTCAGTCCAACTATTTTTCATACTGTGGCATCATCTCATGGTGAAGGTAGAATGTTACTCACTACTTTCAGTACCATAGCTAGCCGGGGTACATATCTAGAGAGTCCTATGAAGGTGTAGAATGTTATCACTACTAGATTCATATTAGTTTCGGACACACATTACTCAGAGAGATCATTAATGTCTCTTCATATGGTCCAGGGAAGTATGTCTCACAGTTAATGCCTAAAGCAGTTGGCTTTTATACTCTCCTTCCCAACAGACACCACACCTAGCCTCTCTTTGTTGTTGCCCATGACTCCATTTTTAGGTGGAGTTACATGTGGATTCTCCCCACCATATTTTTTGGAGAGGTGGGAAGGAACCCCCACTAAAGTTGAAAATGTAAACCTCCAGACATTGGTCAGAAGTAAGTGATGGAAACCTTGTACTTTTGCATGTGGAAAGCAAAGAGACCATACATATTTTAGTTAACTGTGCTATTTCCTCAATGGGAAGTTAAATCTATTGATGGAAATTAATTTTGCATAATTTTCAAATGTTGTAATGGCCTACAGGTCGGTATCCCTGAGATAAGATCTACTAAATAAAGGACAGCACTGTTGTGTGGTTGGACCTTAAAACTGCAAGATAGTTGCTTGTTGCGACTCTGTGGCAGAATCTGCAGTAATTCCATCTCACTCTGTTTATAGCATCTTGATGCATTGGAGTAGAGTGAGAGAATGCAAAGTCAACCCCAGTGAAATAGTCAGCCCACAGCATAAACCACTGGTGGCAAAATCATCCCCAGTGAAATAGTCAGCCCACAGCATAAACCACTGGTAGCAAAATCATCCCCAGTGAAATAGTCGGCCCACAGCATAAGCCACTGGTGGCAAAATCATCCCCAGTGAAATAATCAGCTCACAGCATAAACAACTGGTGGGCATGATCAACTGCAAGCAGTACTCAGAGAAGGTTCTACTGCAGTAATGCTGGGTGCCTGGTATTCCTCCAGTATTGTGATTGGCCCTTTTGGGGAGTAAAGTTGGCACTGGAACGTCAGCCAGTATTTGGCAATATCTGCTGACTCAGTATAGGAGGCACCATTGTGCAGTAACTCAGAGCAAAACCCGCATATTGCCATGGAAATTTTGATATAACTGTAGAAGGCTTTGTGTTGTTTTAGTGTCTGCCACAATTCTGCCTTCATATTGCCTCTAGAGGTTTTGAAAGTGATCTCAACTTTATTGAGGCTAATAAGGATTTTTCCAGTCTTGGGATCTCCCACCTTTTTCTGCAACAGTTTCTTCCCTTCTGTTGTAGAGTGTATTAATGTAGGTGACCACCTGATGACTACTTGGAAATCCTCTTATTTTACTAAAATAGGTGAAGAGGATCCAAATGTGCGCTTGGTCTGGCTTAAGGAATTCAGAGGACTCAGCATTAAATGATCTGGCAACTGATTTGGCTGAAGTATGTCCACCACTATAATCATTAGCCCCAAATCATTCAAATCTTTTTGTTACCATGATGTCAAGTTTTGCTAATGCAGACAAATTTAGGTCCTTGGCTGCACTGGAGTCTGTGATGAAGACACAAATGTATAGTCACATAAAATGACAGAATGTCTTCAAAGGTAGGTTGCACTCTCAAGTTCATAGGTTCAGGTAGGTACAAGGCTATCTGCCCAAAAAAGCATTTATAAGCCTAGTTGGAATGTGTTGGCTTTCACCGCCCCTTAGATTAAAGTTCCTCATGCCTGTCCAGCAGAGCCATTGAAGTTATCCCTGGGGTGTTTGTTTCCCACCACTCCTCGCTAGTTTCTCTTGAAGAGGGTTAGAGAGGAGCTCTGCCTAATGTAGATTGAATCTGTTCCAGGCTGAAGTCTCTGGGACAGGAATCTATCCACCCAGCATGTCCTATTTATTGCTGTGGTGAGGTTTAGATCCCTGAGCATGTGGCTCGAGGGGATATGGTTTTCTTTTAGGTGGTGCATGTCCATTAATTCTGGGTTGGACATGGCCTTGTATGTCAGGCAGAGATCACCTCTGAGTAGGTGGTATGCAACCGAAGTACAGCTGGAGTTTCTTCAGTCGAAGCCATAGACATCTTCTTTGAGGTCAGCGGATCCTCTTGTTGAGGAACTTTGTGGTCTTTACAGTTGTTGCAGGTGTCTGTAAGGTACATCCACAATAGGCCTTGTACTCTATGATGGGTCTGATGATTGATGCACAGAGGGGCCCAATGACTTTTGATCTGATGCAAACCCTTTGTGATTAGGGTGGGCCACATAGAAGGATTTTCTAAACCACTTTTGGCAATGTTATTATCAAAGGAGAAGTTACTATCTACTTGGGTCCCCAGATCCCTTTATTACATCTTCCATATTTAAGGGCTAACACCTATGTGGTAGTTTCTGGGGGGTACTTTGTTTTTCCAAAGGGGATGACTATAACCTTTTGGCATTTAGCTTGAGGCCATGGTTTGACACCAGGTAATTCAGTCTCAGTGAAACCCTTTTGGAGGATGTCTGTGTCACAGAGAGTCAGTTATTGCCCCTAGTTTGCAACATTCAGGAACTTGGTCAGCCATAGTCCTTCTGTGCTTGCCTGTACCTCTGAGAAGTATACCGGAACAGGAGGGTCCTATGACTGAGCCCGAACTTTACCTTGTAAATGGTTTAGAGTCAGACCTTGCCCTCACAACTCTACCATGTGGGTTCTTGTTCGGTGAGTCAGTTGGCAACCCCTTCTCATGACGAGGGGTTTATGTTCAGGCTGGTGAGCTTGTCTATAATACCTGAGTGGGGAATGAATGGCCTTTGGCAGGTCTAGGTAGGCTGTGTGGACCAACTTTTTCATCTATAGCCTTGGTAACTGGGTTCAAAGAAGTCCACCAGGTTTAGGAGAGGCATGATTCGCTCCTTTTGGGCTGAACTTGGTAGAGTCCAGTGTTTGGAGGTTTCCAGTGTCTCTGTTAATGAGATCCATGATTATGCACTCCATAGCTCTGCAGACCAAGCTAGTCAGGCTTATAGGGCGATAGTTCCCTGCTCAAGTAGGCCCAACCTTGTGGAGCAGAATAACTATTGCTAGGCCACTCTGTGGGCACATAGCCCAAGTAAGAGGCTGAGTTTAAAAAGGCACATAGCCTGTGGAGAGGATGAGTTTAAACAGTGTGTTTAGGTGAGGGGTTAGTTCATCTTTGAACTTGTGTAAGACGCAGTCTGGGGACAATCGGCCCAGTTCCATTGATGCTGTGTTTTTGGCTTTGGAGAGGGCTGTTTTAACCCGAGTGTCTGTGATTTCCCCAGGGCAATTACATTCTTCTGGTGTAGTTATGGGCCCCTTTTGGGGGTGAGAGGGTGAGTTTGCACTGAACCTCTCTGCCAGGATGTTACTATATCGGACGGTTCAGTGTATTTTGTGCCATTCTGCACCAACCGGAGCAGAACCGAGAATTGCCACTAGACTTGACATAGCCAAAGAATGCCTTGTGGTTATCTTTTGGAGTCCATGGTACTTTTTCTTCAAAGCTAGCCTTGGATGATTTTTATGAGGAAACGTATTTCTTAAGTTGATACTGATCAGGGATGTCTACCCCTTCTTGGGATTTTACTTTTCTGTACTAGTTTTCTTCCCTTCTATTGTATAGCTTGTTTATGGCAGGGGTCCAACAGACTGGTTGTCTTTTTCTTGGAGGAGTGAGTTTTGCCTTTGTTTGGGATAGCATGATTCATGCATTCTGTAGGTGCCTGTAGAGTGCATTAGTAGCGATTTTGCAGCTTGGACAGCATTATCCTTTAGCATGGGGTTTTGAACTGCCCAATTTAAGTAACGGAAGTTTGCTTTTGAAAAGTTTTTCACGCTGGTTTCTTTGACCGGGGTGGTGGCAGAATGATATCCAGAGTGATTAGTTTATTGCCGATCTAACCAGCTAGAGGTTGACCTCCACCCATGTTGGTGATGACCAGGTCCAATATGTTGTCACCTCTGGTGGGGTGTTGACCAGTTGATCCAGGGTGTTTGAGTTTATAAATTTAGAAATGCCAGCAAGGGAGTTCTGGAGTAGTTCTCCCAGTTAATGTTTTGGTTATTGGAAATCACCCAATATCAGGTGTTTATTAGACCTTTATGTTTCCCAGTGTTTCCAGGAATGCGGAGTGGGGGTCCTGACATGGTGGGTGATCGGAGCAAGCTATAATTTGAATAGCAAGTTTTTCCCATTACAGTTGATTTACTTACGTGGATGATCTCTGAAGTATTGTGATAATGCCACTAACTTGGAGGTGTGGGTATCCTTGATGAAAATGGATACTCCCCTGCCTTTGACATAGCTTCGGTCCCGGTTTCTGGCTGAAATGTATTGGGTATGAGTTGTAGCCTGGTAGTGCTGGGGTGCTCTCTCTGGAGCCTTAAACCAGGTTTCTGTTACTGCAATATATATCGATTTTTTCTCCATACTCGAGGAGTGCCTTGAAAAGTGCATGCATTTTTGAGGAGTTTAGACTTCTCTGGCATTGAGCATCATTACCCTCAGTTTTTTGTTACTTATTGCCATTTAATGGGCGAATTATGGGTTTTGTCTTTGAGACCTTGCCTAAAAAAGGCACTATGGGGGTGGCAAGAGCCTTGGCCAGTATTCAATGCCTAAGGGTGACAGGTGCAAGCCATCTCTACGAAGCAGCCGGCGAGTTGAGCATGTCATCCCAGACTGACTCCCAGACACTGGATCCCCTTTGAATGACACACCAGAAGCTTAGCCAATTGTTGAAATTGATAATTTTTTCTCTATGCTGTGGTATCATTCTTGGTGAGGCCAGGATGCTACTCAGGGTCAAGAGTCATACCCGGCCTGGGCTATGTGATCAGAGAGAGCTCCTCCATGTCTCTTTCATGTAATCCAGGGAGTGGCTCAGGTCATTCACACCAACATGGACAATGACAGAGTCATATCTGTACTTGTT
>NW_025052801.1:0-10894 GCF_019279795.1 Protopterus annectens | reverse complement strand
TGGAAGGCTGTCAGCGTCCAGGTATCACACTGTTGCCATATGCCAATGGCGAAAGACACAGAGAATGTCAAAAGAAAACATGCACAACATGTAAAAATAATAATAACATAAATGGTATGTCCACAGAAACTCACAGCAGAACCCCAGGACATGTCTGCGGAAGGTGCAAAACAATGAAATAATATGACAATGTTATAAAACAGCAGCGTAATACACATCAGCTTCACAGCCACAATACACCATGGTATGCATGGAAAGCCACAACCACGGTGCAAGGGTTGCGCAGGACTCATGGCAGTGTTCGGCGTGGTACCTATGAATTAGTAGTCAATGCCATGCAAATGAGGCAGATAATACTGAATCGCAAAACCCCCCTGGCGTCAGGCTGTACCAAGCAGCGCAGCGGTAATACACTGAGGTGGCTCAGAGGAATACATGTCACCTGCAGAGGGTGTGCCACTGTAGGAGGAAGCACATTGGAGCTCAGCAAACCTGGGCTGTACATTGCACATCACAGCTGCAGGACGGCGTGTGGGTAAATAGTTGAGCTGAGAGCACACAATGCGGCGCAGAGGTGCATGTGCACGAGGATGACTACGTTCCCTTAACCCAGTCATGTAGCGGCGGCTTTCGCCCCGCAAATAACATCAGAAACAGGAAGGTGATGTTGAGAATATGAGAAATGTGGAAGCAGTGTAATTGGGTAATGAGCAATCAGCACTAATCAACCCACGAAGGCCAATCGGCGGCAGCTGACAACTCTGCATGCGAAACCTGCAAAACGGGATAGGGAGGCATATGAATGCAAAGTAGGGAGGTAGCGGATTGCAAGGTGAAGACCTGACACAGCAGAGCCAAGCAGACAGGCAGCATAGCGGCGGCACACAACGCACGATATGCCATGTCCCAGAAACTACACATGACAAGGGCTCTGCAGGATGCATGCCAGGAAATAGAAGGTGCAGCGTGCAGAAATAGTAAGCGAAGGTCGAAGGTAATCCATTGCAGGCAAAGTAATGCAACACCAAAGGCAACAGCGTTGCAGTGCCAACAGTAAAACACGAGGAAGATAATCTGAATCGGCCACACAGACACACCCTATGACATCACCGGGTGTACAGCACAACAGTATAAAGTGTGAATGCACACAACACACAGCCGTGTATTCCCCAGCGCCGCACCATCCTTGTAAACACAGAGGAACTTTTAAAATGTACATGTTGGGTGCTGCCGTGGCCGTGATCCATCAGCATGTGTTAGAGACAGACGGTGTTGTGGAGGAGGGTGCCAACAACTACCGTAGGCCTCAGAGGAGAAGGAGAGTGTTCAGACCAAGGGTAACCTACCAAGGGCTACAAGACCTGGAGATAGTAGAGCGTTACAGGGTGGATAGGGACACGTTGCAGCAAATAGTGGAGCTGTGCCGGCCACGCCTGACAACAAGAAACAACAGAGGGGAGCCTATCCCAGTGGACACAAAGGTATGTGTAGCTTGCGAATACAGGCCATGGTACCTTTCAAGGCCAACTGGGGATATAATGGGCATCTCACAGGCATCAGCATCCAGGGTACTACACCAGTTTCTGGATGCCATGTTACCACATGCCAATAAGCATATATACTTCCCCAGATCTCAGGAGGAGTTGGCTAGCAATATGCGCCACTTCACTGTGTGGCACAATACCGGAGGTACTGGGTGCGATAGACTATGCCACATACAAATCAAGTCACCACCTGGAGAGGCAGGGTAGATGCTACATAAACCTGAGGATTCCCTCCATCAATTGCCAGGTCGTGTGCAATGCACGGGGGCATTATCATGGATGTGTGTGTGCTGGCAGCCCTGGGAGCTACCACGTCTCCCATATCTGGCATGCCTCACAGCTGTACAGGTATTAGCCAGAGGGACATCCCACAAGGCCAGCTTGTGGGGGATGCTGGCTATGCACTGGAGCCATGGATGATGACTCCCATCGAAATGCACACACACATGCACACACATCCATAATGAGGCACACACACAAACCAGAATAATCATAAGCATGTGTTTGGGATGCTGAAATCACGGTTCGGTGCTTGGATACATCTGGTGGAGCCCTGCAGTACTCTCCAGGCACATATGCCCACATATTCATAGTATGTGCCATGCTACATAATATGATCCTGCGAGCTTAGCTGCGCAGGGACATAATGGTGAAGGGCCACAAAGCCCCCACAACTGCCAAGGCCAGTCCAGGCACAGAGGGTTCAGGACCATGAACACACTGTACCAGCCCCAATAGGCAGATGGAGGCGTACCCAATATGCCTATGCCCTGGCAAAGAGGGCGTATAGCACATACTCTGGCAGTGTAGGCCCCATGGACTGACACCTCCCTACCTGCACACACAGTGAAATGGACGGCACACAAACATGACCACCCATAAAGTGTACCGTATGGGTGGCCCCATCAATGACTCAACATAGGCAACCCCAAACACTGTACACCCAACAGCCAGCGGACATGGAACTCCAACACCTGAACCGTACGCGGGTCCTACAGCAGACGGCGTTGCCGTATGCTGCCACGTTCACTGCAAGGTGTATACATATAAACATGTATATATGTGCATATACATATATGTAGATAGATATAATTACATATAGAAATATATGTACACATATACATATAAGTACTACAGGTAAGTCAGGGAATCAGAGGGATGTAAGGTGACAGAGATGTAACACGCGATATCTGTACATAGTATACATGGTGAAACGACAACCTGAGCATCCGGAGGTTTAACAGAAGGATACGCCAACCATGGAAAGGGCAACATACCGAAATACATAACCCATGAGTTGGAATGATCGCCAGGCCACAGTACAGTAACAGTACATGCGGGGTAATACTATGATGATATGAGGGAGGTAGACACACGCCACTGGTGGCGTGGCTCACTTGAGGTACTGTGCAACCGTCCCCATGAGTGCCGTAGTATGTGTATGTGTGCGGTGCGGGTGCCGTGTGTGTCGCTGTGCGAGTGTAATGTGTGTGTCTCTGTAATATGTGTTGTTAGAGTCAGAGTGGAATAATATGTGTAGGCATACAGTACATTAGCCACAGGCATATGTACACCAGTAGTCCCAAAGTAGTAGTGAGCCCCACCCTGGCTGGGCGTGTGGCGGCGATATATGATGCAAAGTGACAATGTCCCAGAATGTAGCACAGGAATATACCCCACAGGAAATGGAAAGGACGTATGTACTAATCATGACCGTATGTATGACACCGATATGCGAATTGCAAAACGATACGTCGGCAAAGTCACACAGCAATAGGTATGTACCGTGGAAATACATATGTGCTACCGGTACAGACCGTGACACGTATCGGCCCGTAAACACTGCTGTGTGTTCTACAAGTGTCAAACAAGCAATCACCACCTGAATAGGTGGCAACCACTAACAAACAGGCCATCCCAAGAACAGGACCACAATGACTGTAAATATCTGGGGACAGAATGACAAGGGATAGTCATCCGCATTACAAACAACCGCTGATATACCACAGATGTGACGGAGGAATACATGCATGAAGCACACACGCAGATGATACCAACACCACATGACAACAACACAACCTACACTCCCAGACCAACAGACAATTAACTGTCAACTCCCCAGGCAGGGATGGAGCACACAGACAACCATACCGTGTATGTAGAGATGCAGCCCACAACCATTATCCGTCACCTACAACCTCCGATATCCCCCATCGTACATATTAAAGGGATACAAGCCGTAATAGCAGCTCAAACATACAGGCAGTCAATGACATCTGCATAATCGCAACATCTCGCGTGGGAAACACAATCAACAGCGGATGCATACTTGCATGCGTTGTTTAAAGGAATACAACAGCTATGTTACACATCCGAGATACAAAACACCATCAACAGGCGCCGTAAGGACAGGGACACCCATGTTCGCCCGAACCTAATACCATACCCAACACACACAATCACGGCTAACACCACTCACGAAATGTACCTATGCCACACATGGCGGCTGCAGTTACACATAACATAACACAATACAGACCATCTCCATGAAGGTAGGTCAAATAGCCAACGCCCAGGTGAGGAATCAACCATACCCCAGTTCGACACGTAATGTCGAATGGAGTAGATGCACAGGTGATATCGCACAATTACACACTGGGAACAGCAATTGGTGGGATGAACCCCATGTTGCAGGTATCGGCGGATCTAAGGATGACTCCCAGGATATTCAAACCGTGTAATAACTCATACCGAACCAGCAGTGTACAACCGAAAGAGTAATAAATAGGAATACCGATACACGGAACTAAAAACGGAACAAAACACTGACAAGGTATGTAGAACACACGATATGTACGGGTGTGTAACGCATGATGTGTAAGACGAAGCTGTACTGTATGGGAATGGTGTTTGTAAGTAATGATACTTGTCCATAATGCAGAGAGTGGTGAAAGGTGGTTATCTAGTGCTATCCTGCTGAGCATACCAACGACTGTGGACACCATGTGCACAGCAGTGGGACATCATGTACACAGCTGAGACACCACAAGGGCTGCAACAGGGGGGCATAAGAGAGAACAATGCCAGACCACACGCCGATGCTGGCAGTGGATGTCCAACAAGGAAGTGCCATAGCAGGGGATAGGACATGTATGTATATTGTCACAGCACATGTGTATGGGCATATACCGTCGATGTCATACATAATGTGCGCCCGACTTGCACGTATGCCTTGCAGTAGGGGATACTATGTCAACTATGTGTAATGTAAAGCTGTCATGGTGGATATGACAGACATTATACACAGTATCACAGGCATATCATGCATAATGGAGGTATTGCCTATTGGTATGTACAATAACAGGATACATATGGCCTGTAGGTATGGGACAGAGTATTAGCATCATAGCCATCTGAAATGGAAGGAACACCAAGTAACCATGCCCAAATGATCTGTAGCAGGTGCATCGTGGGCAACAATGAAGTCTGGCAGGTCCATGTGTAAACACATGTGCAGTGTACAGTAGTGTCACCTCCCCATAGTAGTGTCCTGTGAACAGCAGAGGCAGTGTCAACTGCATGTTTACAGTACTGCTGCTGTGGTGGTACCATGACTCGTGTCACTCAAACAGCAAAGGGCTTATCACATGAGCAGTGCCACTGTGTGTC
This sequence comes from Protopterus annectens, assembly GCF_019279795.1. Lineage (NCBI taxonomy): Eukaryota > Metazoa > Chordata > Ceratodontiformes > Protopteridae > Protopterus > Protopterus annectens. The sequence continues at coordinate 5,681 of NW_025052801.1, read as the reverse complement.
ACAATGGGATGTGCACAGGACCAATGTTCCACAGCATGGTGTGTGTTGTGTCTGCGGAAGTAACACAGAAGCCCAGCCCATGCAGTGTGGCATGTGCACATATCCATGAGCAGTCACGTTCACACTGCCCACTGCAATTGTCATGTATGAGGAGTATATGCATCAGTAATGCGGAGGACATGGTCCGTGTCAGAGCAGAAGACACCCCTGTGTATGTGGTATGCAGATGTGTACAGATGTGTTTTCCATCTGTCAGCCGCATATGTAAACTGTCCGAGCCTGGTACACATTGTGGCATGACAATGCTGTGGAATGTAAAGTTGTAGCCGTTGTGGAAGGTACACTATAAATGTGGTATTGTACCCTTGAGCATGTGTAGATGTGTGTATGCCACAGGTACAATGGCTACCTATGTACCAGCATCACACACAGTACAGATAGGTGTGGCCTTACAGAATTGTATCCATGCCACAGTGGAATACGGTGACCACAGGACTGTGTGGGGCATTTGTGTGTACAGCAACCATGTACAATGTGATATGTATGTACGGGGCCAGTATCCATGTGATAGTCAGTGGGTGAATGTTGCTATGCAAAGGTGATGTGCATGCACCATGTGTCATGCATCCTGATGCCATGGCACCCACATGATGTATCTGCCACACTGACACCCGTATGGTCGTTATTGGTATGAGCTGGTGGAGCTATAATGGCACCAGGTATGTAGATGTGGGATATCTAGGCATGGACAGTACTCTGTGACAGCATGTTGTGTATGTAAGCAAATAGTGAACATGAGGGGCCCCATGACTGAGGACTGTGTAATGCCATATGTACCTGACATGTAGTAGGTACTATGATATGCTTGCACCACTGCGTGTCCTGTCCAGGAGTCATATAGCCTAACATCCTGAGACACAGGGTATGATGTGCAGGTGGATGTGTACATTGCCAATACCAGTGCCTGGAATGGTGCTGAAGGGCAATGTGAGGACAGCGTCTGATGTGTTGGCCTCTGTACCACCCCAACCACCCATGCAATGGTACGACAGGTGGCCAGCATGTGTATGTGGCGTGCTGTGGCACACAGAAGCCCAACAAGGGTGCCAGGAAAGGCATGGAGGCCATCAATGTGTGCGTGAAACACGTTCGTGAGGAGCTGATGCCATACCGAAGCGGTCCAGTCATGGGTGTATGAATGCAGTCCCACAAGTGCAATGCAGTGCCACCCATGGGTAGTGCGATAGATGCGGCTGTGCGGTGGTCAAGGTACACAATGTCCGACAACAGGCTAGCAGTGAATATAGTGGGCTGGTGCGGAGACACATACCAAACAGGTTGGTGGGACATAACAGCTAGGGACATCGGAAGGTGACATTGGGCCAGTGTCCCAGGACATAACGTGTGCATGTCAGTACTATGTATGTGTCCACAGGGACACTACGATGTCAGTGTATGGATTGCAACCCTGTAGTGAGTGAGAGTGTGTATTGTTGGTAAGTACACCATCGCCTGGCACGTTGCCAACATTATCTCAGTCTGCAATGCCTGGGTGACTATTGTATGTGACATTGAATGTGGATGTAGCCAAACAACACAGACATACCACCACACTGCCTGAGGCCCCACACTGCAATGTGCGGCAGTCATGTGTAGGTAGCTAGCCTTGGAGCATGTGATGGACCTCGAGGACCCACCATGGCTGACAAGTGATGCACCCCACACATGTGAATATACACCACCGTGCAACAGCCTGCACATGTGCCCATACATCAGATGTGCATGGAACATGACCACCACCGTGGCGTCTGTGAAAAGGTCAGTACCGCCATGTCTCTGTGTGGAATAGCATGGCCCCTACCATTGTGTACATACTGCACGAAGTGCACTGTGGTATGTGTCAGCATATGTATCTTACACTGTCCATCTGCCGTGGTGTCATGCCATTAACAACTGCTGTCAGCAGAGCGTCAGTAGTACTGGCTGTAGTACACATGTTCCATGTATGCTGCGATGGGTGTGTGTCAGGGTGGCAATGGCTAGCAGGGCGTGAAGCATATGTGTTCATCCACCAAGGGGTTACCCCAGGTGCAACACACCAGACACTTGGAGGTATTGCGCATGCTGAGGGTAGTGTAGGTATGGTATGTGTTGTGTAATGTGTCACCCAGCTGGGTGGAGTGCATGCCTCAAGCATGTGTGGGTACATGGGTGTCCATTCTAGGGAAGTGTGGGTTGCTGTCAGCACATGGCAGTATCAGCTGTCTGAGGCCCAATGTACAGTATAACAACACAGACAGCATGTAACCTGTGGTGTACAATGTAAACTCTGTTGCGTGTTACAATGTGTCTAGCGGTCACAAACATGGGTATCTGCACATTGAGCACCTATGATGCATTGTGTTCGGCAACTATCCAGGACGTGCAAAACACTGTGTGATGTGGGATCCCCTCACCTGTGTGTGTTGCAGTCCAGGTATGTGCCTGGGAGGTACGATCCGTGTACAATCTGTACTTGCATGCGTGCTGCACAGAGCATGGAGGCAGGTCCCAGTCACTGCAGATAAATGTGGTGGTGCACTAGTGTGTGTGTGCCTTGCTTGTGTGCAGCACAGTGGAAGGTGCAAGCATTGTCCCACATGACCCCATGCCATGCCTGCCTGTTACAGCCCTGCTGGAGACAGTCATGTGACACATACAGAGGCAGTATAGCACGTGAAGATGTACATGTGTGCTCCACACCCCAGGCAGATGGCCGCGGGTCATGTGCCACAGCAGTGTGGTTGACCAGGACTGTCATAGCGGTCAGATACCACATGCCACGGCGCATGCATAAGTACAATATGAGCATAGGCAGCAGTTGCAGTGACACAGTAGGTCAATGTACAGTGTCCTGTGTTCAGACCACTGCCTACTGCATGGCTAGACACACACACCAGAGGGTGAATACACGGTGAGCCATCACATGTCCCAGTACCCGTAGCCTGTGTAATGCCATCACAGGGCGGTCACAATAACACGTTGCATGAGAGATATGTTGTACCAGGTGATGTGTCATGTGTACATATGTTGAGTTGCACAGCTGTTCACACGTCTGCAACATATCAGTGCATGATGCCTAGTGTAACATGATGTGTGGAACTTCACTGTGATCCACAGCAGGGTCATCTGAGACAGGTGTGTTGTGAATGGTGTAACCCATGGTTCCACGGTATATACACCAGTGCTGTTGGCTGCCATGCTGGGGGCCACCAGTGGTGCCTACAGTGGTCATACAGACATACTGCACACATTGTTCTGGCAGGAATGTCCATTGTTGTAGATGATGTGTTACTACGTGAAGGTAGATGTGTGTTGTGAATGTTTCCCATCCAGATGTGACCAGCAGGTGCAGTCATGGTTGTCGACAGCATCACACACCCATCCACAGCTGTCAGCACCCTGTCCCCAGAATGGGTGTCAGCCGCCCTCGTACTGTGTGACCTATGTGCAGATGGCGGAACACCTACTACTGGCTGGCTAACAGTGTCATCTAGGAAGGCTATGTGATGGCTGGAATCGCTGTTATAATGTATAATGATGGTATCCCAATGAAGTACATGGAATCACCGCACAGTGCGGCATGACTGGCATGTAAACCGCCTTAAAACAATGACTGTAGCTGACAGACACAAACAATGCGGAATACATGTTGAGACACACATGAGAACACCAAATGAGTATGTTGCACATATCGATGTACAACTGTCAGCTATGGGCACAGCATGGATGCAGAGCGCATATCCCCACAGGCAGTACCACTCTCATGTAGGTAGGGGGCATTGCGACTACATGTGACAGTTGCTGTGCACCGCCCACATGTACTGCATATCCATCATATAGGGGTAGCAGTGGTATCAGCGTGACTGCAGACATGCCTTCCGTACATATGACCATGTCCCACAGGATATGTATTCGTGTGTCCATAACACCTGTTGTACTGTCATCAACGCTGTAATTGTACTGGCTGCCAGTGTTACCTGTGTGACATGTTGTGCAATGGGTGCAAAGGTACGCAGTAGTGCATTGCATGCCCACATGTCCACACACAGGTGCACAGCCTGAACATACAATACAAAGAGGGTGTTGGATCATAGCAACCCACAAGAGGAGATGGAGTGCAGTGTGGCTTCCCACTACCACCTGTCGGGTACAAGGTGTGCATGTCCATGACCACATTGTGGCTGAGATGTTAGCCCAACCCAGTACAGCTGTACAGGGCAGCATGCATATTCGATCACTAATACCCCTGTGTGTTCCACCACTGGCCTGTTGACAGACCAAACACTGCACAATGTGCAGCATTGACATGTGCACAACATTGTCACTGCCCAACTACTGTAGAACAGGTTTACCCGTGTAGACACGTTGCAAATTGAACATCTGTGCGCATGCCCACAGTCAAACACGGTGACTATTGTTGAACTTCCTACATCATTGCGGCTGTACCTGAACAGATGTTCATGCATCTGGCCAGCATGTGCGATGTCTAGGGAATGTCCTGGCCTCATGGTTATAGCTGTGTCGGTGTTGTGAACAACATACTGAATGGGCTGGGTGTGTGAGGTGTGCGTCATCGTGGCATGGTCCGATGGATGATACCATCAGTGCCTTCGCTTCATGTGAACATCCCTGTCCCGCGCCGTGGATACCTATAACATGCCCAACACCACGGTCTCCCTGTGGGAGGGATGGTGCTGTGTGGTGCACCTGCTGACATGGCCCCGGTGGCGGCAGGCACAGGATGTATGTAGACATGTAACAGGCTACCCATGTCCAGGCCAGGCTACCCATCCCATGTGCACGGGATATCGTGTTGGGCACACCTAGCACTGTTTTTGCAGACAATATCCACGGCACATAGCACCTGTCAGGGTAGTAATGTGTGCCATGGATGTATGATACCAGCATGCCATCGCCCACACCCCACCAAGCAACATACTGCCCCTGCCTTGCAGAAGGCCATTGTCCACACCTCATGATGATAGACATGTAGTAATGTCCATATACACACTAGCAGCCTGACATATGGAATATACATTTGCCACCCTCAAATCTCAATTTTCCCCAGGTGGGACATCCCCTGTGCCATGTATGTGACAACACCCTGTCGCTGGCCACTGTGCAGCCCTGTCCAGCAAGGCTGCACGTGCTATCACAGATCCTTGTACAGCAGTCACGATAGCCGTCGCACTTATATCCTGCGCCATCTCTGTGTTTGTGGATGGTGAGATGCAGCTCGTGGACTGCTATTCTTGACTACTGTGGTTGCATGACCTCCGTAGCATGTGTTCTCCACGTGTGCCTCTCTTTGTGGTGTGGTGAGTGGTGCCAATGCCGTTACACTCCGGCCTTGCCACATGTGTCCGTCTGTATATCATCTCTCGATGTATATATACATACTTATGTTATGCCCATGGTACTGCTCTTGCATGGAGCAGCTGTCTGTCCATGTATCCACATATTTGCAGCGATACTATAGAACTGGCAGGTACGATGCATATCCACTCATTTGTCCTTTAGCCGCGTCCATATTCCGACATGCCCTAGAGACATCTGCTGGATATCGTGTGACAGACAGCTATTTGCACTGTGCAACTGATACCATAGAACTGATGCATTTTTCCGCATAGCCGCTGTGC